>NC_056748.1:1128782556-1128852556 GCF_019279795.1 Protopterus annectens | reverse complement strand
CTGTTTTTTCCTCTTCTAACCATACTTCCAAACATTTAAATACTTAGTCTTGTAATTAAGACTGACACTATTTAAACTCTAATAAACTTATTGCTTAAATTCTTTAACCTGATGTGAACTATTGTACATAATAATTACTGTATTATATCTGTTTTAGCTTTCTTAAGCTATATTATGTTCACTGTACTTTTCCTAAGTGTTTTTGATCTCTGATATGTTATACCTACCTGTTTCATTTGGTTTATTAATCCTAATTAACATGTAACAATATTTTTACATATTTGTATATCTGTGTGAAGCTTTTCTCCCCGGGCCTCTACTGAAAATGGATATATATCCAGCTAGACTAGCCCGGTTAACAAATGTAAAATAAATAAAATAAATAAAAACTGGCAGATGGCTCAAGCTGAGCTGACTAAAAGATAGGTTTGGCACAAAGCACTTCAGAGCTTTCCTGCCAGTACAGAGAGAGAGAAGCTGAGCCCTGAAAGGCCAAGGCTAAGAATAGCAAAAAATAAATGCCTACACCGTGGCATAAAAAACACACCAAAAACATGGGGAATAGAGGGAGGGAACAACCACTGCAGCAGTCATCATTCAAACATCTACTGTTATAAGTTCCGTTTACACAACTGTGCTGTGTTCTTGATCACTGCTGTAGTAACCTTAGCTATAAGGGTAGATTATAGAAGTTTAGTACATTTGGGAAATGAAAGGAGGATGGTCCAGGAGCCCCTCGAGAATGGTAATAGCAAAGCATGATGTAGACCTAGAGAAGGAATCCAGCTTGTAGTGCTTTGTAAAAGTATATGGACAGAACCAAGGAACAACTTCTAGAATACTTCCAGAATACAACCCTTACCAAAAAGCCAAGGTCCTTGTAGAGTGGGCCTTGACCCTGCCTGGAATAGATTTTTCATAGTGAGCATAACAAAAGGTAATAGCCTTAAACAACTGTTTGGAAATAATCTGTTTTGATACAGATTGTCTCTTCTTCTTACTTTGACAAGAAATGAACATTTGATCTGATGATCTAAAGATTTAGTTCTGTCAAGCTAGTACCTGAGTTGTCTGTGGACATCTAAGGTACGGAGTATCTTTTTCTTCCTTATTTTTAGCTTCAGAAAATAAATCAAGGAGATGTTTTAAAGGAGGAGATTGTACTAAAGTAAACTTGGATACCACTATAGACATAAAAGAAGGATTAGATGTCAAAGAAACCCTGTCCTTGTGAAAAATGAGATAGCGTTGACTCACTATAAGAGCTTCCAACTCAGACACTCTTTTTTTGCAGAGGTCAGAACAGTCAATAAAGCTATTTTCCATGTTAAGAACCTCAAGTCATACAGATAAGCTGGGTCAAATGGAGCAAGACTTAGCTTCTCTAACACAAATTAAGATCTCAAGAAGGGGACACCAGTTTACTTGGAGGCCTTTTATGTAAAGCCCCTTTCCGGAACATTTTGATATGCAACTGCATAGAAAGAGGAGTATCCATGGGCAGACATGCTGAAGTGGCTGATAAATGACCTTGATAGAGGAATAAGAAAGGCCGTAGGATAGTAACTCACATAAATATTGTAAACCCAGAGAACAACTAGTCCTAAATAGGTACTGGTTATGTTGTTGGCACCAACTAGAACATATTTTCTATGTGCTAATATATAATTTTCTAGTAGTAGGCTTTCTTGCCTCCATTTGTATCTGCTGCACATCCTCAGTAAACAGGTGTCTGAAAGGAATTAAGACCCTATCATCCGGGCAGTCAGTTGAAAATGATTGATGTCAGGGTGTATAAATTTCCCCTGTTATTGTGTGAGTAGATCCATTCTGTGAGGAAGATTGTGGTAACTGCCCCTGTCCATTTCCAAAAGTAGAGAGAACCATGGTTGCCTGGGCCAGAAGGGAGTCACCACAATGATCCTGAGGGATTCCTTCTGAATCTTGAAAAGTACCGTGGATATTAGTGGAAAGTCATACTGGAACATTCCTGTCCAAAGAAAAGAAAAGGCATCTGTCTTCCAGGCCTTTTTGTATAGAGTCCTGGAATAGAATTTTGACAGTTGATTGCTGAGAGAGGAGGCAAAGAGATCTACTTTGGGAAATCTCAACAGATGGGTCAAATCTTGGAAGACCCCAGAATTAGTTTCCATTCATGAGGGTCTGCCCTGGTCCTGATCACCTTGTCTGCCACACAGTTTTGTTCTGACAGAATGTAGGATGCCTGTAGAGTGAGATTGTGCTGTGAAACTATATCCCAAGCTGACATGGCTAGTTTGCAAAGGAGGTATGACCTAGTTCCCCCTTGCTTGTTGAAATACGATATCACTGTGACATTGATTGTAACCACTTGAAGAGGTCCTGGGGACCAAAGATGGTTTATCAGAGCAAACATCTCCTTGATATTTATGTGCCTGCATTTGTCCTTAGTATCCCACAACCCCTGCACTTTTATCTCTACTGAAACTGCTCCCCAAGCAAAGTCTGAAACATATGGGGAAACTGACTGCTTTGGAACAGGGAGGGAGTAGGGGAGACCTGGATTTAAGAACATGTGTTGTCTCTATCAAGTGATTTCTCTTCTGAAATACCCCGGTACTGGGATCTGAAAAGATAAAGGCTGTTGATGGTGTGACCAAATAGATTTCAGGTACCACTGTATCTTTCTCATGTGGAGTCTTAAAAGTTGTATTATGAGAATCATAGATACCAGGAAAGCCACAATCCCTAGGTATTCCCTTGCAGTGACCAAAGTCTGAGTGGAAAACCTTAGAAGTAGATCTAAATAAAGATTTTTTTTCCTGTGGAATAAAACTTTCTGAACTGAGGTGTCTACTTCACATCCCAGAAACAAAATCCTGTGTGAGGGAGTCAAAGACTTTTAAATGTACTCTTGGAATCTCAACTTGTGAAAGAAATATCTCGCCCAGGAGAGAAATTCCTGACATTTGAAAGAGGCTCTGCAAAGATGATAAAGTCATTTTGATCTAAATATGGAAAAAATGTGGCTACCCTGTGGCCTGCAATGAGTTTTAACTGGAACTGGTCACTTTGTGAGCACTCTTGCTGATAGTCTAAAGGGTGAGGCAGATAAGTGACAATGTGATCCAGGCACACAATACTTTAAGAAACACTTGAAGACTGGATGAATAGGAATGTGACAATAGGCATCTTTTAACTCTAGTGTTACCTGGAAACATGAAAGTGGAAGAAGAGGCAACAGGTTGTGAAGTGACATCATTCTGAATTTAGCCGCTATCACAAACAGATTTAGGAAACAAAGATCCAAAGCATTTTCTTTCCTGGGACTAGAAACATCCTAAAATAAATATGTCTTCCCCACCTGGGAAGCAGGAACTGGTTCTTTCGTTCCTTGGTATAACATGTGATGAAGAATAGATGGAAGCAAAACAATCTGACCTGCAGAATGGGAAATGATCCCATGGAAAGGAGGAATTTCCTCCCACTGCCATCTATAACATTGATGAATAATTTTCAGAACCCATTTGCCTGAAACAATCTGTTGCCAAAATAGAGATTCACACTTTCTGGAAGAGAAAAAGGATTAGGGTGGTAGGGAGTCGCAAGGTCGCTTGAATAGTCATTCCGACTTATCAGACAGTCCTTGGTTTTGGAAGGTTTGAGATTTATTTTTTGGAACCTCCTTACCACTCCTTCTTCAACATATGTTTACCGGAATTCTCTGAGACTGTTTGTTCTGGTTTTCTGCCAGACTTGATGAAGGAAGTAGTTTGGACAATTTTGGAAAAGGATGGCTGAAAAATCTTAGAGATTTCCTGGATTAGCTTACCCCTTTCATCACACTTTTTTATCACCTCTGCAGCAGAGGGGTCAATCACTAGCTCTAACCTAGGGAGAATTTAAAATTTCATTTTTAACATCATCTGTGAGATTCATTGAATGCAGTCAAGCAAACCTCCTTAAAACCATAATAATGGCAATAGCCCTGGCAGAAATATCAAGAGACATACACACACTGCAAACAATGAGCTGTGACCTGTGCAGTAGAAGATATTAAGTTATTTAAAGAAGATTTTTATTCACACGAAGAAACTGTAGATAAAACAGTCTTCATACTTTCACAATATGTGAGAATGAACTATGAGCCTGACACTTTAAAATTATGAAATTTAAAGTTACAGAAGTGTACACTTTTTCCCCATACCAGTCAGTAATTGTCTTATCCTTGGTATAAAGAGTAGGACTGGAATTAACTAAGTGATTAAAAGCAGAGGAGTCAACTAAGACTGCAGCTGCTTGGCCAAGTTTGGGAATAGTGCATAAAAAATTAAAAGACTGAGGAGCTTTATATAACCATATATCCTATTTGCTTTTTTATGCACAACTGGCTGACTATCAGGAAAATTGCAGGCAGTAAGACAAACATCCTGTAAAGCAACAGGACAAGATAAATGGGTGTAGATTCACAAAAATCCTTCTGTAACAACTCAGTATTTTCTGAGGGACTAAGAAACCTCAGTGTTCTCCCACTGAAAACACTAAAAAATAAAAAAACAGAAAAATTTGTGGTCTTAAAACTTCATTGATGAGCTCAGTCACAATAATTTCCAAAAATCATGAAACCCAGGTAGTGCTCCAAACCAACAAGGCTTTATTCATCACAGACAAGCAATCCTCAGTAACAAAAAATCAGAAATACTTTACAATGTTAAACATATCAGCTTTTATACACTTAGAGGTAGGTGTGAAAAATATATGTAGTGTTTAATTTTAAACCAGCATTTTTTTTCCTGGATGGTGTATTCCTCAGAGTGGCTGTAAAAGACCTATTTAGTTGCATCCCTCATTCTATTGGATTGGACCCATTTGCTGATTATTTTAGCATTCAATTACACTGTCCACAAGACAAAGTTAATGTATTAAGTACATTAATGTAACTTGTACTTCACAATAATTTTATATGTTTTCAAAGTTTTTAATTTAAACAACAATCTGGAGTTGTCTGGAGGTCGCATGTGGCCCAATATATGCCATTATCGTCATGGCTAATTGGGAGGTCAGTCATTTGTATACCAATCAATTTTATCAAGATATTAAGCTGTATACCCATTATCTTGATGATTTGTTCATACTATGGATGAGAGAGAATAAGAAATATCTTTATTTATGGATTATATCAACAACACAAAGTCTTTTTTGCAATTTACATGTATTACCAACAAAGATTCCATTCCATATTTGGATTTTCAGTTGGCTAAAGATTATATCAATAATACAGCGGTAGCTACTATATATAGAAAACCAGCATATTCAAATTCTTTATTACACTATAGTAGCAATCACCCATAGCCCCCAAAAACAGGAGGTTATAAAGGATCAATTGGTAAGAGCCACCAGAATGGGGACATTGTTTGATGATTTTGTTACAGAATGCAGACGCCTTAGAGAGACATTGCTAACCAAGGTTATCCCATCAATCTCATTGAATCTGTTGTCAGTGAAGTTATATCTAAAAGGATACATGGACGTTTTGCCCCTATTTTGGCTAAACCAGATTGCCAAGATGTTGAACTGGCTGATATTCAGTATAATAACAATATCTGTGAGCGGAACCAGGAATTATCCAATGATGAAGGAAAATGCATTCATTTTTAACAACATATTCAACTGATAGTCCAGAGATCTAAGGCATTATAAACAAGAACTGGAATTTAATAAAATATAATTGGGATGTGTTTGATTAATTGGGTTCATGCCCAAAAATTACATATAAAATGGTCAAAGTTTTAAGAATATACTTGACAACATGACAAATAATAAGCCACACGTTGTGGGTAGGATGTCAAGATATGGATCATGTTCACAATGCACATATATATTATGTGGAAACCAGTTTTATATCAATGGGATGGAATTATTTGAGTCTGGCAATTACAGCTGCCAGATGAATGGTATCGTATATGGTGCGCTCTATACAGAATACCTGGCTTACTATGTCCGAAAAACAGAGAGTAATAAAACAAATTTACAGACACACTTATGACATTCGGTTTACCTTTATAGTGCCGATCCTGATATGGGCGACTCGACTTGCGCGAAGGCCAAAATGTGATCATCACAGAAGTCGACTTCCGAATGTGCAAACGGCAAAACCTCGCCCCATTTTGACCCATGGTAGCATGGGTGTGGAGGTGTTGTGCGGCCGGTAATGTCGAACGTCGAATGATGTTCGACATTTAAAAATTTTCACGGTTTTGGTTCGTGCAAAACACGTCGAAGAAGTGGCAGTTCGACAAAGTGCAATCACCTATTTAAAGGTAAACCATGACATTCTCATGAAAAGAACAACTAATGCATTATATAGACATCTGGCTAAGAATGCTAGCCAGAATTTTAAATTTGTAATCCTTGAGACACTTAATAAGAGCCCAAGAGGTGGACAGTGGGCAACCCTTCTTAAAGCAAAAGAATTTGGTGGCAAATATATTTGGATGCAACAATGCCACCAGGATTAAATTACTTTATTTCAACTCAAAGTTTATTGAAATTGCGGGCATACCAAAAAAAAAATAACGTAACAACTCCTAACATTATAACTATATTGAAATGAATTGATGTGGCTATAATTTATATCTGTATCATTGGTTCTGGCCCTTTAAGTAATTTTGGCTCCAAAAAGTGTTTTTGAAATTTGATGATCTGATTCATGGCGTCATGTATGATAGTAGATCATATGATCTTAGTGAATACCTGGTGAAGTCTCGTGTTACATTTCAAGAGACGAAAATGCTTATCATTTCAGAATATTTAAGAGTGTTGGTTTTACATCAATTTTATGAAAAGATTTGGTTTTAACAGCCTTGAGTCATATATTCATTTTATTTGTTTAGTTTCTCGGTCTGTTCTATTCAAAGAAATTTTAGGAGGAGTACATACATGCTTGGTTTTCTGTTTCTTTTTGACAGGAAAAATGGGGCCAACCATGTTACTAATGGCAGCCACTGCTTCCCCAGGAATGGGTACAACATTTTGACACAACAGGGAAATCTTTCCTGTTCACTGTCCCAGAACTGACAAGAGTGGTTCTCCCTTGCCCACTGAGGTGACCCCAACATCTGTAGAGAATGTGGCTAGCCCGCTATCCATAGAGACTGTAGGTGCTACAGCAGAGTAATCTGGGGTAAAAGATGGTTTGTCTTGGGTACAAATGGCCACATCAGAATCACCCACCTGCAGCTGAGGCAAATTGCTAGCCTGCTGTGGTGGCAAAGGCTGTTTACTTAGCATTTTGTTTTTGTGTAAAACAAGAACCATCCATGGAACTGACAATCTGTTCCACCGTCAAACTGAAAATAGTGCCTCTATTATGGAGAAAGCAAACAAGAATGCCAGTAAAACTACCAGTCCACAACAAATATTTGTTTTTCTTTACAGAAAGAAGAGGCACTTCCAAACACTATGGCAGCCCCACAACATTAAAATAAACAGCATTTCTCCACAGAAAATATTTTACCAGTTAGATAACAATAGTTTTAAACTGACAGAAACAATGAGAGCTCTATTTAAAAGTGCATTGCAGTCTCAAGATTATCCATTAAAACACAACTCACCAAACTTTAAAATAACTTTCCTGAAAATAAATGATCTGCCCAGCAAAGGAAAGCACAGGCTGGCCATCGATCCTCAAAAGCCTCAGAGGGCATACACTTCAGTGGCGATAAAGCTCTGAAGGCCTCATGCCCAAACTTATTATTTAGTCAGCTCAGCTCAAACTGCTTGACAGTTTAGGTACATGGAAGGTGCCCTGAAGCTTTGGATGCTGTTCAGCTGTTATAGCCTTGGCAGGATATAACCCATATAGCTATGGCTACTGCAGCAATGATCAATATGAAGAACATTGTTCGTTTACTCTACTTGTGTCGTCTCTGAACAAAGCAATTTTTGACATTCCATTGTTACTATCATGCGCATCTTTTCTAGTCCTGTATTTTAGTTTCCTTTCTACTTTGCTCACGAAGAAAGCACTATATTATTACTTCATTTTATATATAGCCATTTCAGTATTACTATTTCATTGTCAGTCAAACTCAAAGAATCATTATATGATCAGTTGTCTAAATCTACATTCCTTATTAACACAAAAACATAGATAGTAGCCACTTACAAGTGTGCCTTTCATACCTTGCTGAACCAAAACAAAAGTAACTAGCAACTTTTTAATGCTTTTATTTCAGTAAGTCATTTTGGGCTTCTCTTCTATGAAGTTTTCAAGTCTATCCATTAACAATAACACACTCCAATGTTTGTTCAGTATGTCTATAACCATCTTAAAATCCCCTCTGTATTTGAAAAGGAATATAACCTCATGGACACTGTTCTTGCTAACAGAGTTGGTCTCATTTGACTAGGCTTCGTCCTTTATATTTGGTCTTAACATTTCTTTTTCAAAGAAGGCTTCACCTAAAACATATTTGGGATACCCTCTAGCTTTAAATGTACTTATCGTCTTATATGCATAATCATAAATGACCCATTTTTCACAATTTTGCTGGCAACACATAGATGTCCTTTTGGAATATTAAGTTTTATATGTCTGCAGTAAAGAGCAATTTATTTTCCATGGGTTATGCAAAGATGTCACATCCAAAAAGGAGTAACTCGACATTAGGAATTAAAAGTCAAGCCAAATCTTTGTGTTAATAATTTCTTAAGGTTCCATGTCAGGGAGCCAGAAGAAATAATGTTGTCTATGACTCATCTCCAAAAAGCTACTTTGTGAAACATTGTTAATCAAACTGATATCTCATCTCTTATTCTATGTGAAAGCCATACAAGGTGAATTTCTCAATGCTAGCTTCAAGATCATTTGAGACACAATCATAACCTCTTGAAATACAATGGGCTAAATAGCTACCAAAAAAGAGAAAAGTCATTAAACTTGCTATGTGGAAGATATGCTGGTTAAACGGATCTATATTATAAGATCGACATTTGAAAACATCGAACAACATATGGTCGACACCATATGGTCAATGTCTTCAAACATTGACCTTATAAAAAGACAAAAAAAAAAGAAAAATGCACCCTAACAGGTTTAAGCAGGGGGGCAAGCCCCCCTGCACCCCCAACACCCCCCGATACTTAAATATACCAACTCCGAGACCTCACTACATTACAGTAAATGAAAATCTCCCCTTACAGCGATTTCCATTTACATGCTCGAGATTCTGAGCGTTCGATATTCTCGGGTCGACAATGTCGGATTCGACATTGTCAGCTTTTGAGAATATAGTATAGACCCGTTAAATGGTTGTCTACTTCCTTTTAGTTTTCCTCCAAGACAGTTCCTTGATGAGTGTTAGAAAAAGATTGTTGCAGTTAGTTGCTTACACATGAACCTTGATATGTCAAAGTTAATCGTTCTCATTCCTGCAGATAATGTACTCCTTTCTGCACCTGGTTTACACATCTCATCCCATGATTTTATTAAGCCTGAGTTCTGCCAGGCTTTTGTTTTAGCAGTGTTAATTATGGAGGCTGCAGAGCACACTTCGTTGCATGCAGGTTGTGAATGTTTGTATGCCAATGTAAAAGACCTTCAGAGAGTTTCTGTTCTTTCTACTGTTCTCGGCTCAAGGTCATGTGCTGAAAATATATTCAATAAGGTAAAACACTTCTTTGTCAGTTATGTTTTCCGAAGTGGATATTTTCTTCCTTACCATGCTAAGGTAGCTCCTGTTTGTTGTGTTTGAGTATGGGCAGTCTGATGTCTTTCCCTGATGTCTGTCTCTTGTAATGCATCAAGAATGATGTCTGTCAGTTAGCACAGAGGAGTAAGGCTATCATCTGTTGACAGGTTGATTCCTGTAGTCCAGGGTTCAATTCACTCAGTCTCCATTTGCTTATTGTGTGACTATGAGCAAATCATTTAACCAGAAAGTGCTCTGGTGCAACTGGAAGACTACATTAGGCTCCATAATGGTCACTTGGTCCTCATGCTTTGGAACTTCCTACAGCATTCTTTTATCGTGGCTTCATTCAAGTTTCTTTGTTCCAAACAGGCAACGTGATCCTTACTCTTCAGTGTCCTTAGGATAATGTCTGCTGCTTATAATTTCTGAGAAAACAAACAAAAAATACAAATAGTACCCAAATGGGATCTATATTATAAAGTCGAACACTTACCTCATAGAATACTAAACATCGACCCGTCGTCATCGAACCACATAAATACCAAAAGCCCTAAACCACGAAATTCAAAAAGTCGAACTGTCATACTTGTCCCATCCCACTACCCGCTGCATACCACGTACACAAACTAAAAAAAAACACATACATACACTAACCAAAGCCCTACTTCTAACCCTAAACTAAACCCTGCTTTTAACCCTACACTAAATCTTACATATACCACCATGTATGCACTTAACTTAACCCGCACCCTAACCCTAAGGTCCGTAACTATTGCACACTTACCTTATGGAGCTATACCGCAGGAGGCCAACCATGACGATTTGATGTTTCCTCTTTCGCTCTTCTGGACGATCAGTGTTTTCGTGGTTCGATGATGACGGGTTGATGTTTAGGTATTCGATAAGGTAAGCATTCGACTTTACAATATAGACCCACCCAAATGCCTGTGTTCAATGAAGCAGATGCTCCAATGGATAATAATAATAAACAAGGGAACTCAGGCCAGGCTTCCAGTGTTAAAAGCCTTCCTTTAATCCACAAGCGCTTTTACAATTATGCTTCGTCAGGTGCTAATAAAATTCTATAAAATCAAACAACCAACAGTTGTATGCCCCTAAAATTACAACACAGCCTCCCACAATTGGTTATGGTATGAAACCATGTAGGAAGTGCTCTTTTTGTGATTATATAGACACAAGTGGTGTATTTGAGCATCCTGATCAAAAGAAAACGTTAAATTTTAATATACAAGCAGACTGTAATAGTGCGAATATAGTTTATCTTGCACACTGCCTAATATGTAGATGTTTTTATATAGGGAAAACCAACAGGACACTAAAGGAGAGAATTGGGGAACATGTATATAATATCAAGAAAAAGAATAAGTTAAACGCCCTGGTGAAACATGTTATGAATACTGATGAAACACACAATTTTAAATTTATGGTGATATCCAAGGTCTATGAAAATAAAAGAGGTAGTGACCTAAGAAATTTAACAGAGGAAGTAGAGGCTAAGTGGATAGTTAGAATGAGAGGGGATGCTGGACATGGTCCCAATGATTATATTCCATTGAGATCCAAATTAAAATCTAGACCTCTGTATAGATAGTTTATATTTAAAAAATATTTATTATCTGTGTGTTTTTGCATTTTTATGTATAAGTATTTATATGTGTATGTATATTTTTGCTTTCTAAGAGCCCACCAGATGTTTGTTTTTAATATAGATATATATTTTTAGGAATTTTGAATTATATTACAGTCATGTGATTGGTCACATGTTCATCAGTAAGTATTTAAGGAGCTTTGGTTTTGTAGAATTTTATTAGCACCTGACGAAGCATACTTGTGAAAGCGCTTGTGCATTAAAGGAATGTTTTTAACACTGGAAGACTGGCCTGAATGCCTTTGTTTATTATGCTTATAATTTCCCTCTGTATTCTTCAGTGGGGTTTCATTCAAGGTTCTTCTGTTCAAATCTGGCAAAGTCTGCCATTAGTGTTGCATCCTTATTGTAGGATTCATAATAGATAAGGGTGTACTAGTTTCTTTAGGCATCTCTATAACACTGCCATTCCTCTCAAGTGTACCTCATTATGAGGAATGTTACTCAATTTGATGTCTTAAAAAGTCCATGATCCCTCCAGTTCTACACTGAAAATGTCTTCACACATTCATGCTAAGGGATTTTTAAAAACGATATCCATGGCAATTAATCATAATGAAACATGATAATTCATCAAAAGAAGTCCTTTATAAGTATAAAGCAAAACATTTTATCCATGCTATGACCTTCTTAGTTGTGCTTGTTAGAAAGTGTTCCACATTTTGTACATTGTTCCACATCCTGAGCGATAGTGTTCCACGTTCTGTAGATGGAACCATCGGGGATGGTATTGCTGTTCTCAGAGGCCATTGTGGCTCACAGTGCCTTTACTCAGTCCTCCTTTGCTAATGTCTCTATTATCTTCATTCTTTACCTTGTAGAGTTGGCTGCACTTCTCCTTCTTGTATTCATCTGCCCCTTTTATAGACTGTGTGTCATGTAGGCTTGTAACCAAGACCTTTTTTTTTTCTCTCTGCACTCTGCTTCCTTTACAGCTTTGGGGTTCATGATTTGTTCTGACATGAAAGTTACTAGTTCATGTATTTTTTGTTTATCTAGAAATACTGTCATGTTATTACCTTCTGTTTTTACTTTATTTTCATAGCACAACAAAGAGCACTACATTCTTGCTATATCGCCGACATTTTACTCATGTCCTATTCTCATTCCCACATTTGGAGCTTTAACGTTAACAACTCTTCTGTTTTGAAGAAAAAACTAAGATTTTCTTTATGCATTTCTGTGCATACAAACATGTTTTATGACTTTATTTGAATGGATATAGGCAGGTCACAGTCAAACTCTTCAACACAGGCACATAGACCCCATGCACTTACACATGTATAACACCAAAATGGCATTGTAATGGGATTGAAACCAGACCCATGCCACGAAATGCATAAAGATAGTTGTTTCAGCTTGTACTATTCTTTACAGGAAATTCTCTCTGTAAACACTTCAGATAGTTACATGATATTCCTTATAGCTGTTATTGACTTTGGCTTAGTTTTGGGTGAAAAAAGTAATTCAAAGAGCCATTCTACCAAGTTAGGCAATAATAATAATAGTAATAATAATAATAATAATAATAATAATAATAATAATAATAATAATAATAATAATAATAGTAATAATAATAATAATAATAATAATAATAATAGTAATAAATAGAAAAGTAGTAATAAAACAAGAAAGATAATTATTTAATACAAGAACTTCCTGTGAGGCAGTTTATATTCACTCCAGCACTATTTTTATAAAACTGCTTCCATGGGGTTATAGGGACTAGCAAACACCCTATAACTGTGCACATAAGTGTTCTCTCCAGTGCATTGCTACCCAAATGCAAGAGGAATTGCACTTTAACTAATTTGTCTATCATTACCTTTTGTCTAGCTCTCGTTTATGTATTCCTGTAAATTTTCTACTTACAAATCGCCAGTAGCCACTGCTGAGGTCCCCCATTCTAGTAATAGCGTTTAATCTTTCACCCCTGTAAACATTCAGTCCTCCCCTATTTTCTGTTAGCATTTGTAATTGGAAATCTCATCACACTATGCATTATCTTAATTTTAAACTGCTATATTCTCCTCCTTATTTTTCTATTGTCACACTTGGCTTTTCCTCCCATTCTGATCTCATTCTTACCTTATTTCTATTGATTGTTTCTTTGCACACTTACCTTTCCAGGCTCAGCCCACTCTGTACGCCCTCGCTTTACTCGGGTTTGCTCTGCTTCTCTACCCTACCCCCATTCCCAACCACCCCCACTTTCATTATATTTATACCCAGTATACCTTGTTCCAGTCCCTCCCTCATCTCCTAATTATCCAGTCCTAAATTTCCCTTCCCACATCTTACCACTCCACTCTCACATCTTCCCTCCTCCTCCTCTAATTCCATTCCCACTGGCAACATCTTAATAGCTTCTACTTTACTTACCTGTTGAATACTGCTTCCTGTTATTTTTCTTCTATCGTCTACGCCTACTAAAAAAACCTCACCTACATACATTTCATCTCTTATCACTACATATTTCTAACATTCTTCTACTCATGTCTCGCACTCACCTTAAGTCACCCCTCTACCTCTTGGCTATCCTTCTGCTATATTTTTCATGCCTTTCCTCCTATCATATGAAACTGAATCAGTTTCACACATCTCCTACATTTACTTCTCCCTTACTCCACAAGGAACTACCCCACCCTTTCTAATACCCCCTCACTTTTCAATTCCTCCTATACTCAACTCTACAAATACAAAATGTTCACTCTCTCAACTACATCCCCTAAACCTAATACAATAATAGTTTCTATTTTTACATGACAGAACCTTCCCCACTCTCAAACACCCTATTATTAGATGGCAACATCCACCCCAATCCTGGCCCTTCCATCCCAACCACTGAAAACTCCAACCCAACTAAACTTCTCTCTATATATGCTATAAAAATACAGAGTCTACCTAAAAAGGTTACAGAGCTACATTCTTATATCACCCACTACTCTCCTCATATCTTAGTCCTATCTGAAACATGGTTAAAACTGCACATCTCTGATACAGAAATATTACCTCCCCATAACAATATATATTGTCTTGATAGAGCTGCTAAAAAAGGTGGAGGTGTTGCAATTATGTACTCTGAGCACCTCAACCTATCCCCCCTACATATAACTCAGCCTAATTTTCACGCAGCTAAACTACTCTTTCTTAACTGTTACCTCAATCCCCCCAAAAAATTTGCCATTGCATCTATATATAAGCATTCACATCCTTGAATCTGTCCTATGACATATCTCAATGCACCTCCACTATGATACCATAGTACTCGAAGATGTTAATATTGACTGGCAAAATTATCTACTTCCTCCTCTATCCTCCATATTAACCTCCATGGCTTCCACCAATTTATCACAACTGCTACTCACTGCAATAACAACAATACTAACTGCTCCACCTTTGACTGGATTCTTACCTCTGAATCTACCCTATATCACATCCCCAGTAACCTAACTAACTCCTTAAGTGGCCACCTCCGTATACGAATCCAAAGACGCTCCTTTCAAATGCATTAATCCCACCGTTATAGAGATTGTCACAATCTTTCTTCCTTTAATGCTGAAACATTTAACAACAGGCTCACTTTTATTAATTGAAGCCACTTGAAGTACCTTCCCCTCAACGACGCAGTTCGAACATTTAATCTCACTTTCCTTGATATCCTTAACTCTATAGCTCCTTTAAGAAAAGTTATAATTAAAACAATATACTCTCCTCTCCTTGGCTCTCTAAAGACACCCTCACTCTCATGAAACAAAGGAACAAGTATTTCAACAATGGCTAAGCAATAAATCTGCAACCCTTTTACAAAAATATAAAGAACTCCATAACCTTGCAAAAACAAATCAATAGAGACAAGAAAAAATTCTCTTATAATACCCAATTCACCCATAATTCTAACCCCAAAGAATTCTGGTACTGCATCAATAAAATCTTATAACCTGGTAAACCTGCAACTCCCAACCCCTGTCCTAACAGTACTCCCCAAGAAACTGCCACCTTATTAAATTCAAATTTCACTGAATCAATTCAAAAACTACCCCACACCTTCCAAAGTCAAAACCTCTCTCATACCACACATACTACAAATAAGACCAACCTATTCTGTGTCAGCCCTGTCTCTACCACTTATATAAAGTCTTTTTTGCTAAAACTAAAACCATGCTCTCCCTAAACCGACAACCTCTCTCTACTCTTTCTTAAACTTGTAGCCCAATCTATAGCCTACCCTGACTCAATCCTAGTAAACAGATCTATCCAGGAATCTTCTATACCATACCACTACACAAAGGAGGTAACTCCTACTGATCCCTCACCATTCTCTGTCCACTCTTCAAAATCCTCAAAAAACATATTCATAACCAACTTCTTAAGTACCTAATGGATGAAAACCTACTGACCCCTTCTCAGCATGGCTTCAGGTCTAATCATAGCACTTCCACTGCCCTCCTATCCTTCACTCACACTGTTGCTGAAGCCAGGGACAAAAATCTTCTTATATCTTGCCTCTTCCTCGACCTCTCTAAACCATTCGATACTGTCTCCCATTCCAAGCTACTTGCTAAACTAACTGATCTTAACCTCTCCCCTGCTACCATTCACTAGTTTGGGAGCTATCTCTCAAACTGGCTCCAGTCTGTCAGATGGCAATCCACCTATTTCACTTTCCTACCTATCCAGATGGGCATCCCTCAAGGCTCAATCCTTGGTCCTTCCTTTTCAACATCTTCACTAATAATCTACACTCTTCCTCCCTCATACAATACGCTGGCGACTCTACTCTATTCTCTTTCTCAGACAATATTTCTAACCTTCTTTTCATCACTCAAAATACTTTCTTGTCTGTTGAGAAATGTCTAACTGACCACCACCTTATACTGACCACCACCTTATAAAGACTAAGCTCCTACTACTCCTTCTCAAATCTCTCTCCCACCACAAATCCACCTTTGCTATTTCTTCTCTCAGGGTCTGTATTAAAAGCACAAAGGTGTACTTACCCGAATATGTAAACATCGACACGTCTTCATTGAACCGGGAAATCATTGATCGTCCTGAAGCACGAAATCCAAAATGTCGAATCCTCATGGTTGGCCCTCCTGCAGTATAGCTCCGTAAGGTAAGTGTGCCATAGTTACGGACCTTAGAGTTAGGGTGCGGGTTAAGGTAAGTGCATACATGGTGGCATATGCAAGATTTAGTGTAGGGTTAGAAGTAAGGTTTAGTTTAGGGTTAGAAGTAGGGTTTTGGTTAAAGTATGTATATGGTTTATTTTGTGTTGTTTGGGTAGGTAGTATGTAGCGGGGGTTGGGGATGGGACAACTATGACGGTTCAAGTTTTTGAATTTCACGGTTTAGGGCATTCAGTGTATTTGCGGTTTACAGAATATGTGTCGGCATTTATGTATTCGGGTAAGTACACCTTTGTGCTTTTAATATAGACCCCTTCTCTCAATAAGACCCTTATCAAAGCTTAAGCACACACCAAGCTACTAGGTACTATAATCGATGACCAGCTCAAACTCAACATCTATATACAACACTGTATTAAAAAAACGAACCAGAATTGGGTCTTCTCTATAGAAATAAAACATTCCTTGCTCCCAACTCCAAACCATCCCAAGCACAAGCCTTCCATGTCTTTTCTATTTATCTCCTATTTTTATCCATCTCCAGTCATCCCTACTAACCAAACTTGAACAAACCTATAACAATATAGCCAGATTTGCCCATAACCAACCATATAAATCGCATCATTGCCTTCCCCTGA
The DNA here is from genome assembly GCF_019279795.1 of Protopterus annectens. Taxonomy (NCBI): domain Eukaryota; kingdom Metazoa; phylum Chordata; order Ceratodontiformes; family Protopteridae; genus Protopterus; species Protopterus annectens. The sequence continues at coordinate 1,128,835,443 of NC_056748.1, read as the reverse complement.
AAGAGCTTCAGTGGCCTGAACTCCCCCAGCTCCTTCTTCCTTCTGTCCCAACTGCATCTTATACACTCCCTACTAAATATACCGTCGGCCTGCCCCTCTCTTTCTTCAATAGTACCCCCTTACCTCCCAGCTCATTCACTTCGTAGGTGTTAACAGAACCTTCTAGACATCTACAAACCAAACAAAAACATTGACAACTCCTTTACAAAACTCAGTATCCTAAGCTTGGAATAGGCTTCCTTCAAACATCCATAGCATTAATAGTAGCAGCCGCCTCAAAATTGAAGTTAAAAACTACTTTCTGAACTCAATATCCTGCCCATGGCATACTTCTTCTTAATATCTATTTCCTCTCCAATTTTACTTTTCTACCAATCTTCTACTTTTCAGAATATGTTGATCATGTTCTCTCCATTCTTGCACATGCAAAACTCACTAGCTCATCCCTGAACATCTACCCTCTGTACAATGCATGGCAATAAAAAAATAGTTCTACATTTTATGTACTTTGTTAGTCATATATTTTTATGAATATTTTATGTACTTTGTTATTTCTTTTTCCAATGCATGTCAATTTTGTGCTCTTACTATGTAATTTCATAAACATCTATGCGCATGCTGGAGCTTTTCTCCTCGAGTCTCCACTGAAAAAGGGCCATTCAGCTCAGTTGGACTAACCTGTTTAACAAATGTCAAATAAATATATATATATATATATATATATATATATATATATATATATATATATATATATATATATATATATATATGTGTATATGTGTGTGTGTGTGTGTTTATACAGTTGAAGACCCCATGCCTACTTATAAAGCATTAATAGGTTCCAGTCACTATTTCTTTATAACACGCTTCATTTAAAGAAGCTAATAGCCTTCATAGCCTGCCATGTCGTACTACCTTCCACCAGCTCAAATATTACTTTGACTTTGATATTGCTTGCAAGTTTGTGTGTGTGTGTGTGTGTGTGTGTGTGTGTGTGTGTGTGTGTGTGTGTGTACGTGTGAATGAGTGCATGTCTGTGTGTGAACTTGTGTGTGCCTGTCTGTGTATGCATGCACGTGTGAGTATGTGTTTGCTTATGTTTGTGTGTGAGTGTATGTGTATGTGCATTTGTTTCTGTGTGTATGTGCTTGATTGTGTGTGAATCTATGTGTGTTTGTGTTTGCTTGTTGATGTGTTTGTGTGTGTGTGTGTGTGCCTGAGCTCTTCTGTATGTGTGTATATGTATTTATGTACTGTGTGTGTGTGTGTGTGTGTGTGTGTGTGTGTGTGTGTGTGTGTGTGTGTGTGTGTGTGTATATACGTCTGAATGAGTGCATGTCTGTGTGTGAACTTGTGTGTGTGTGTGTCTGTGTATGCATGCACGTGAGTGTGTTTGCGTGTGTGTTTGTGTGTGAGTGTATGTGTATGTGCATTTGTTTCTCTGTCTATATGCTTGTTTGTGTGTGAATCTATGTGTATTTGTGTTTGCTTCTGCATGTGTTTGTGTGTGTGTACCTAAGCTCTTCTCTGTTTGTGTATATGTATTTATGTCTGTGTAGAGGTACTTGTTTGTTCATGTGTTTGTGTGTGTGTGTGTGTGTGTGTGTGTGTGTGTGTGTGTGTGTGTGTGTGTGTGTGTGTGTGTGTGTGTGTGTCTGCTATAAATGCAGTGATCTTGACTAACATTCAGCTAAAACTGCTGCTGTTTACCTCACCTTTATGTAAAAAAAATCATTACTTTGTTTCATTAAATATGTACTTTACTGTACAGTATTTAAGCATTTAATTTTGTAGCAAATGCTAGTCTATACCAAATGCGACAGATATGCATTCTTAGACAGAACAATCAAGGTTATCTTTCTGTATGATAATGCACTCAGTACACAATGCCCAAGGACATATTTTCCTAAGATTTTTGTTTTTGTTCTGCTATGTTTTGACTGAAAGCTTATATATGGCCTATTGTTTTTTCAGGGTCATTAACCATCTAGTATAAAGTAAAACAATACAGTAGAAGCGCACTGTTTTTTCTGAGAATGCCCAATGTTTTGAACAGCCTGTGGATGTAGATTTATTTTTGCCATCCCTTAAAATTCTTGTTGTGCACTTCATTTTGTGTTCATTATCTTAGCTACTGATTTTAGTATTAAAGCTTCCTGATGAGACATAAGCCATTATATCATGCAGTGATAGAGTACGCTGTGTGAAACTTAAATGTATCTTATAAGAGAATTTGCCTAGCATCTAATTATCTGACACTTATTAAATTTATCCAGTTTTGCATTCCTAGACACTTAACTGTTCTCTTTTGAATTCTGTTTCTCTGCTTATTAACATGAAATGATATATTAGAGCCTTAGAACTGTTTCATTGCCTGTCCTTGATTGTCAGAAACCTGATTCCTATATGCAGCTAGAAGATGCATTAATTTTTTATGCCATTTTCAGAGGTGTAATTTTAAATCTTGAATATTATTACACTAACTTGAGTGTTATTGGTAACAGTACCAGTTAAAAAAGAAGGAGTCAAGAAAAGCTGTTTGAAAACCAAATATTCAAAATAAGGAGAAAACTAATTCAGTCAAGAAAGGTAATTTGTTAGACACGATAGACAAACATGATGACTTTGTCATGACCACATTGTCATATTGTAAAACTAAATTTACCTGGTCTTAGACATCTCATGGAATATCTGTGTGTGTGTTATAGATTGTTCTGGATATGTGTGCGCTATCATTAGACATATATTCTTTATACTCAAACGGCTCTACTGAACTCAGCACATAAGAGTGTGCAGGTAGGAAGGTAAGATTACCAATGTATAAAACATTTCACAATGATTACAGTTACAGAACATTACACCACTGCTGGTCCCCTACAATATGAGACAGATGGAAATGACTGGTGTCAGTAGTTGCCCCAACACCTCTCTTTACAGTGTGAATGCATAGAGGTTCAGACATAGATCAGTAAGCACAGCTTACAGAAAAATGTCTACAATCAGACATAACATTTTTTATTTATATCTACATCCATCTATCTAACTATATATTATATGTGTGTAAATAAATAAAGAAATATATATATATATATATATATATATATATATATATATATATATATATATATATACATATATATATATATATATATATATATATATATATATATATATATATATATATATATATATATATATATATATATCTTCTTCTTCTTCTTCTGGCTTTTCCCAGTTAGGGGTTGCCACAGCAGAACTCTGGTCCACTAATGATTGGCAGTAGATTTTTACGGTGCCAAGGTGCCAGCCCAACACCCAACCTTCAACGAAGGCACGCCCATTCACACATGTCTTTTGAATGCCACTCGACTGCTGGGAGGACATGCAGACTCCACACTGAAGGCGCTTCAGCCGAGAATCGAATGGGAACACCTCTTGCTGTGAGGAGACAATGCTACCACTGCACCACCGTGTGTGTGTGTATGTGTATATATATATATATATATATATATATATATATATATATATATATATTTTTTTTTTTTTTTTTCCCTTCAGTTGCTCACCTGGTAAGTCTAGCAGACAGTGTCCCTTTTCAAGGGCAACCTGGGTTAATGAACTTACTCAGAATCACACACTAGTCATATGTGGTAAAAGGGATGAAACCCTTGTACCCTAGGCTACAGGGAGTAGCTCAGACTTAATCCTCTGAGCTAACATGTATGTATTTGCAATCATAAGATGACAACACTCCTTGCAAACATGGTAGAAATTATTGCAGGGATATTTGTGTAACAGGTATTGACATCAGTGGTTGACTGGTTCCATACTTTACTGCAGGGATATTTGTGTAACAGGTATTTACATCAGTGGTTGACTCTGGTTCCATGCTTTACTGCAGGGATATTTGTGTAACAGGTATTGATATCAGTGGTTGACTCTGGTTCCGCACTTTACTGCAGGGATATTTGTGTAACAGGTATTGACATCAGTGGCTGAATCTGGTTCCATACATTACTGCAGGAATATTTGTGTAACATGTATTGACATCAGTGGCTGACTGTGGTTCCATACTTTACTGCAGAGATATTTGTGTAACAGGTATTGACATCAGTGGTTGACTCTGGTTTCATACTTTACTGCAGGGATATTTGTGTAACAGGTATTGACATCAGTGGCTGACTGTGGTTCCATACTTTACTGCAGGGATATTTGTGTAACAGGTATTGACATCAGTGGCTGACTCTGGTTTCATACTTTACTGCAGGGATATTTGTGTAACAGGTATTGACATCAGTGGTTGACTCGGGTTCCATACTTTACTGCAGGGATATTTGTGTAACAGGTACTGACATCAGTGGTTGACTCTGGTTCCATACTTTACTGCAGGGATATTTGTGTAACAGGTATTGACATCAGTGGCTGACTGTGGTTCCATACATTACTGCAGGAATATTTGTGTAACATGTATTGACATCACTGGCTGACTGTGGTTCCATACTTTACTGCAGAGATATTTGTGTAACAGGTATTGACATCAGTGGTTGACTCTGGTTTCATACTTTACTGCAGGGATATTTGTGTAACAGGTATTGACATCAGTGGCTGACTGTGGTTCCATACTTTACTGCAGGGATATTTGTGTAACAGGTATTGACATCAGTGGCTGACTCTGGTTTCATACTTTACTGCAGGGATATTTGTGTAACAGGTATTGACATCAGTGGTTGACTCTGGTTTCATACTTTACTGCAGGGATATTTGTGTAACAGGTATTGACATCAGTGGCTGACTCTGGTTCCATACATTACTGCAGGGATAGGTTCATAGGTTCATAGGTTTATACTAGGCTATCTGCCCTAAGGCATTTATAAGCCTAGCCCAGAGTTTTTGTGGCTTACGCCACCCCTTATGTTAAAAAATACTGTGCCCATTAGTTTGTTGTGCCTCTGTCCAGCAGTGACACAGAGATAATTCCTGGGGTAAACCTACGATCTCCCATCCACCGGTCAAGATTTCTCTTGAACAGAGCCAGCGAGGTGCTCTGCCTCACATGGACCGGGATTTTATTCCACAACATAGGGAGTCTCTGGGTGACAAATCTATCCCTCCAGCATGTCCTATTTATATCCGTGCTAAGGTTTAAGTCACTTGCTCTAGTGGATCTGGTAGATTTGGATTTTTTGAGGTGGAGCATGCCCATTAATTCTTGGTTGGACATGGCCTTGTATGTCAGGCACAGGTCACCTCTGAGCAGACGGTATGCGACTGAATAGAGCCGGAGTTTCTTCAGTCTGGCAGCATATGACAGATTTTGGAGTCCCTTTATCCTTTTGGTGAGGAACTTTTGGGGTCTCTCCAATTGCTGCAGGTGTCGGGTGAGATACATCCCGAATGGGGCATTGTACTCGATCATTGGTCTGATAAGTGAAGAGTACAGGGGAACAATAACCTCACTTGATCTGGATGTGAATCCCTTCATGATCAGGTGGGCAATGTAGAAGGTTTTTCTAACCACTTTAGCAATGTGAGTGTCAAAAGAAAGGCCACTGTCAACCTGGGTCCCCAGGTCCCTGATAACCTCTTCTGTGCTTAGTGGATTGCCACCTATATGGTAGCTTGGGGTTCCCTTGTTTTTCCCGAAGGATATGACTATACATTTTTTGGCATTTAACTTCAGGCCATGGCTCTGGCACCAGCTATCAGTTTCCGTGAGACCCCTCTGAAGGATATCTGTGTCTGATGTACTTTCCACTATGGCTCCCAGTTTGCAGTCATCTGCAAACTTTGTCAGCCATAGTCCTCCTATGTTAGCCTGTACTTCTGAGAAGTAGATTTGTGTAACAGGTATTGACATCAGTGGCTGACTCTGGTTCCATACTTTACTGCAGGGATACTTGTGTAACAGGTATTGACATCAGTGGTTGACTCTGGTTCCATACTTTACTGCAGGGATATTTGTGTAACATGTATTGACATCAGTGGTTGACTCGGGTTCCATACTTTACTGCAGGGATATTTGTGTAACAGGTATTGACATCAGTGGCTGACTGTGGTTCCATACTTTACTGCAGAGATATTTGTGTAACATGTATTGACATCAGTGGCTGACTCTGGTTCCATACTTTACTGCAGGGATATTTATCTAACAGGTATTGACATCAGTGGTTGCCTCTGGTTCCATACTTTACTGCAGGGATATTTGTGTAACAGGTACTGACATCAGTGGTTGATTCTGGTTTCATACTTTACTGCAGGGATATTTGTGTAACATGTATTGACATCAGTGGCTGACTCTGGTTCCATACTTTACTGCAGGGATATTTATCTAACAGGTATTGACATCAGTGGTTGCCTGTGGTTCCATACTTTACTGCAGGGATATTTGTGTAACGGGTATTGACATCAGTGGTTGACTCTGGTTCCATACTTTACTGCAGGGATATTTGTGTAACAGGTATTGACATCAGTGGTTGACTCTGGTTCCGTCCTTTACTGCAGGGATATTTGGACTCTGGTTCCATACTTGAAGTATCTGCAATGGGAGTGGAAATGCAAAGTTTCAAAATTCAGGATCAGATAAGCTAAATGGGCTGTGAGAAGATGACCTGTGAAATGGACAGGACATCGGAGAGCCTTTGACAAACCTGTATGGAGCAATGTGCCTTGCGCATTGCCATCACTGTGTCAAATCTGTGAAAGTATAGCTATGTTGATGACATAAGGCAGGATTATTTGTGCACCAGTGTACTCAGATAGTGGGCACCATGTAAGGCATAAAGCAAGGCCACCACCAGATATAATGCTACCAAATTCCTCAGGGGATGTGAGGTGAAGCTGTGCAGTTCACCTTTTACTAGTGGTCATACATTGTGTCTCAGCCTTTCTGAACCACGTATAAGGTTTTTCATTTATATAGTGAATGGTTGTTATGTCAAATGATTGACGCACTAAGCATCAACCAAGACATGTCAACAGTTCATGATACTGACAACACAAATTAACAACACCCATTTCATCAAAAATGGAAAAAAATATCTTTTTACAGGGTACTAACCATAACCTTACCACACATTCATCTCACATTTCTGAATTGTTAAACATATAGCAAAATATATTAGAAGAAAAATGTAATACCCACCTTACCAAATAGTTGCCCCCACTATCCTTGAAATTTTAGTTTCCCCACAAATCATTTTAGAACAAGACACTGAATCCATGTGAAAGGCTAAAAGCAATACTTCTGTGGGAACAGATAACATACTAGGCTGAATTTTCTCATTACTGCCACATATGCATTATCCAAGCTGATATTTAAACTGTTCAACTTCAGTCTGTATGCAGGGATTTTGCCTGATTCCTGGAAAAATCAACAGTGACTCCCCTTCTCAAGGGAGGCACCTCTCTAGACACACATAATTATAGGCTCATGACCCTCACCATATGCAAATACAAGGAAGGTATTGTAGCAGAACTCATTTATGCAGACATAGGTAACATAACTGAACTTCGTCTAATGAGAAATAGTTAACTGGGTTCCATTTGCAGTTTCTAAGTAAGGTTGTGAATTCTAAGGCATTAAAGTTTTTTGGTATTACGGATTTGATGGCATTTGGAGTTTTTTAGCAAGGTTTAGTAGTTGTCTTAGAAAAAAAGTTGGGATGTGATCACTAAGACTCTCAGGTAGACAGCCAGCAATTTGTGTGGTATTAGGATGGTTAGTTAGGATCCAGTCTAGTACTGACTCTTTGTTAGTTTTTTTATCGATTCTAGTAGGGGGTTTGATTAGTTGAGAGTAGCCATGGAGGTTAATATAGCTTGTACGGTAGAAGCATTACAGGCATTCCAATCTATGTTAAAGCCCCCTGCTAGGATAGTTTCCAGAGGGAGGGTGATGGATACCCATTGTTATATATGTTCCATTGTAGCAATGTTGTGACCAGGTGGGATGTAGATACCTATAATATTTAGGTGCTTTTTTTGAGTTAAGATGGAGTTTTTTTTTAGTATTAGTTCTGCATTTTGGAAGTTAGGAGTATCCATGTTTAGTAGTTCTAGAGAAAGGCTATTTTTATATAGAATGGCTATCCCACCTCTTTTTTTTTATCTGTTTTGTGAATATTATAACCAGGGGGTGCTATTTCATTATTGCTGATAACTGGTTTTAGCCAGGTTTCTGTTAGCAGGACAATGCCGGGGTGGTAGAGTTGGAGTATAATGAATGCCATGTATTTTATTAAGAATATACTTCTAAAACTGATGTTTAGTATAAGGAGGTCTGAACGTTTTCTAATAAGGTAGAGTGGAGGCTGGGGTTGACAGTTAGGGTTAGCTGAAAGGAAAGTGGACCCAGGATTGAGACGGATATCCCCACTACATCTTAGTCTTGTTGTTATAGGATGCAGCAATTTCATCAGTTTATGTATGGTCTTTTCATATTTTTCAGATATCTGGGGTGTTGAGTGGTGGGGTAAGATAGTGTATTTTGCCAGTGAGGTTGGGGTAGTGTTATTGCATCCACTTACTAAACTAGTCTTATATGAATCATCATGTTTACACTCTGAAATCAGGAGAAAAACAACTTTGTTAAGCACCATTCTGATGGGAAAAAAAAAGTTACTTAGAGTTTGTTACGCACCTTTCGGCACTGTTAAGCGTTAGTATAAAAAGCATGAACAGCAGAAGACTGAAAATAAGCTAAAATAGTTTTAAGTGTTGTAATACAGTTTTTGATGCAATACTTATTTTTGTAAACCAACAAGAAGTATTGTTACAGATTTTAAATTTGTTATGGAATTTGGATATGCCACTTCTGGCTTTGTCTGTAAGTGTGTTACTGCTTTCTAGGCTGTAAAATACTTCATGATCTTAAAATTTCATTTTTCTTCTCACCTTCATGCAGTACATTGGAGCAGTTGATGCTCCATGATTTGAAATGGCTTACTATCATTATTTCGAATCACACTCAGTCGACCGCACTATGTTCAACAACAGAAAGTCGAACACAGCAATGTCAAACTTTAAAAGCAAGCCTAGGGACAGGTTTTAACATTGGTTGGGATTTGGGTTCACTGCTATTACCGAACTACAAACCTCACCCCTATCTCGACCCATGTTAAAACCCATTCCTAGGCTTACTTTTAAAGTTTGACATTGCTGTGTTCGACTTTCTGTTGTCGAACATAGTGCGGTCGACCGAGTGTGATTCAAAATAATGATAGTAAACCTTTGAAACACTTGTTTGGCACCACTGTGTGTATTAGAGCTGATAAAGCTGTAAAATATAGAGGGTTATATTTTTAACTATATTATTAAGTGTTTCAGGCATAGAAGTCAAGAATTTCACCATGAGAGCAAAGCTCAAAAAGATCTTTCACTGATGTTCTGGGGAAGTCCCAGAGCTTAGAGATAAAAGTACTCTGTTATAAGAAAAGTACATCTTTTTAGTCCTTCAACAGATTTTATATTTCATTTTATTTTAGTAGCAATTGTACTTCAAGGTATTCATGTCACGAACACCTAATAATTGGTTATATTGGTGAGACCCGGTCATAACTCTTTGTAGTCCATGGAGTTGTATCTGCTCCATGCACTACTAGTTACAAAAAAAACGTGATAAGTGTTTTACCAGCTTTTAAAGCCAGTAAAGCATTTAGTGAGTGCTGTCTCATGGACTACAAGAAAATATTATTTGATGAAAAAGTCTGGAAAAGTTTTATATTTTGTTCTTAGTTAACTAAATCATTTACAGACTGACATCTGCAAACAGCCAAAGACAGAACAAAAAGATAAACCAAGTACTTCAGAGACAGTTTGTGACGTAACATCCCCATCTGTGAGACTGGACTGTAACAGCACTTTGAGAGGGAACAAATGTTATTCGCATCTGGAAGCATTGTTATGACCTGGACTCATGCTACAGAAGCACATAACAGGTTTAACCTTTTTCCAGTTTTGGAGAGTAATCGTGATGCTCCTTGCAGTACAGTTACCTGCAGCTGTTTGTTCTCACTCTCAGTAGCTAGTAGTGCAAGGAAGATGCAAAACTCAGATAACAGATCATAACCAAGTTGTTCTATGTTTTCAAAAAACTAAAGTCAGTTCTCATGAAAATTTTTTGACATCCATTCTTCATACATATATAATGACCTGGTTATGATGAAAGGCACAATCATAATCCTCTACATTTCAAGATGAGGTCATTAGTTACAACTTTGTCTAACAAGGTCAGAGTGGGCACAATTCTGGAATGCCAGGAGGAACATTTGTTCCCACCAAGCACTACTGGATGTTCTAAAGAAAATAACTTATACATAGTATCATAAATTGAATTGTACTCCATATTGACTTCACCACAGTAACATCTTAATTCAAATCAGTTTATGGAATCGTAAATTACACTTACACATATTACGGAATTATCCCGGGACTGGGGAGGTATGGGCTTCTTTTAGAACAGGTCATCTGTCATACAGTTCAAAGAAAATCTTATTCCTTATTGTTTGATGTCCGTCTGAGTGAATGACCCCTTACAAATAAGCAACCAAGTGTTTCTGTCTATCCTCATTTATGCCAAAAGTTATCACTGATAAACTAATAAAAAAACTCTCACTGTAAGATCACCTTCATAAGCTTAAGCTTTTAAAGGCAAGGCTGTATGCTGATTTGCATTGGCATCCATAATAGGTTAGGGTGTATGCACCCATCAACAATGTCAGTGGCATAACAGGTAGTACACTTGCCTTTGCTGCAGAAGGTTGTTCTATTCCTACACAAGGCAGATGAGTTACTGCCACTGCTGTGTACCACCAACCACCAGGCCCCTGCCAAAAACTTTTATGGATCTATTTATTTCCAGTTCAGTGAGACAGACAGACCCTATCTTTCTCTGGACACAATGAGAACCATAGACCCCTTTGTTTCTTGTCAGAATTAGTGCTATAATTGCCCCATTCTTTCCCCTTCAGAGGGAAGAGTCATGAGTCAGCAGGCCTTCATTGACATGAGAATTCCTCTCCTCCTGTCTTCCTCCATCCAAGGTAGCTGGCAAATATTGTTTAAGCTGCTACCTAACAGGTGTCTTGCACACTTCTGCATACATGTTTGAATATCCTCCTGGCCTACATGTGCATGAACCATAATGATTCAGTAGCTCTAGCACATGCATTCTCTAAGAAATGCTATTCGGGTCAGTGGTGCAGTGGGTCACACAACCACCCTTCCCATAATGAAGGAACTGACAGCTGCAGAAAATGTGATACTAACCATAAATGGGGTATTTGTTTCATAATACAAGCTTGAAATCTATATGACATACAGCAGTAACTGCAGTAAATGAGATACTAATCATAAATGGGGCATCTGTTTCATAATGCAAGCTTTAAACCTATATGATATAGAGCATTAGCTGCAGGAAATGAGATACTAATCATAAATGGGGTATCTGTTTCATAATACAACCTTTAAACCTATATGACATAGAGCATTAGCTGAAGGAAATGTGATACTAATCATAAATGGGGCATCTGTTTCATAATACAAGCTTTAATTCTATATGACATAGAGAATTAGCTGCAGGAAATGCGATACTAATCATTAAATGGGTATATGTTTCATAATGTTGAGTCTTTCGGCTTTTCCCGGTTAAGGGTCGCCACAGCGGAACTCCAGTCGCTAATGATTGGCAGTAGATTTTTATGTGCCGAGTTACTGGCCCTGACACACAACCGTCAATGGAGGTACGCCCATTCAGGCATGTCTCCACACAGAAGATGGTCTAGCTGAGAACAGAACAAGCTTGAAATCAATATGACATAGAGCATTAGCAGCAGGACATTCGATACTAATCATAAATGGGGTATCTGTTTCATAATACAAGCTTTAAACCTATATGACATAGAGCATTAGCTGCATGAAATGGGATACTAATTATAAATGGGGTATCTGTTTCAAAATACAAGCATTAAACCTATATGACATAAAGCATTAGCTGCACGAAATGCGATACTAATCATAAATGGGGTATATGTTTCATAATACAAGCTTTAAATCTATATGACATAGAGCATTAGCTGCAGGAAATACGATACTAATCATAAATGGGGCATCTGTTTCATAATACAAGCATTAAATCTATATGACATAGACCATTAGCTGCAGGAAATACGATACTAATCATAAATGGGGCATCTGTTTCATAATACAAGCTTTCATTCTATATGACATAAAGCATTAGCTGCAGGAAATGCGATATTAATCACAAATGTGGTATCTGTTTTATAATACAAGATTTAAACATATATGACATAAAGCATTAGCTGCAGGAAATGCAATACTAATCATAAATGGGGTACCTGTCTCATAAAACAAGCTTTGAATCTATCTGACATAGAGCATTAGCTGCAGAAAATGCAATACTAATCATAAATGGGGCATCTGTTTCATAATACAAGCATTAAATCTATATGACATAGAGCATTAGCTGCAGGAAATGCGATACTAATCATAAATGGGGTGTCTGTTTTATAATACAAGCTTTAAATCTATATGTCATAGAGCATTAGCTGCAAGAAATATGATGCTAATCATAAATGGGGTATTTTTTCATAATACAAGCTTTAAACCTCTATGACATAGAGCGTTAGCTGCAGAAAATGTGATACTAATTATAAATAGGGTATCTGTTTCATAATACAACCTTGAAATCTATATGACACAGCATTAGCTGCAAGAAATGAGATACTAATAATAAATGGGGTATCTGTTTCAAAATGCAAGCTTTAAACCTATATGACATAGAGCATTAGCTGCAGGAAATGTGATACTAATCATAAATGGGACATCTGTTTCATAATACAAGCTTTAAAGCAATATGACATAGAGCATTACCTGCAGGAAATGAGAAACTAATCATAAATGGGGTATCTGTTTCATAATGCAAGCTTTAAATCTCTATGACATAGTGCTTTAGCTACAGGAAATGCAATACTAATCATACATGGGGCATTTGTTTCATAATACAAGCTTTAATTCTATATGACATAGAGCATTAGCTGCAGGAAATGCGATACTAATCATAAATGTGGTATCTGTTTCATAATACAAGCTTTATACCTATATGACATAGACCATTAGCTGCAGGAAATGAGATACTAATCATAAATGGGGTACCTGTCTCATAATACAAGCTTTAAATCTATCTGACATAGAGCATTAGCTGTCTCATAATACAAGCTTTAAATCTATCTGACATAGAGCATTAGCTACAGGAAATGCGATACTAATCATAAATGGGGCATCTGTTTCATAATACAAGCTTTAAATCTATATGACATAGAGCAATAGCTGCAAGAAATATGACACTAATCATAAATGGGGTATCTTTTTCATAATACAAGCTTTAAACCTCTATGACATAGAGCATTAGCTGCAGAAAATGTGATACTAATTATAAATGGGGTATCTGTTTCATAATGCAAGCTATAAATCTATATGACACAGCATTAGCTGCAGGAAATGAGATACTAACCATAAAAGGGGTATCTTTTGCATAATACAACCTTTAAATCAATATGACATAAAGCATTAGCTGCAGGAAATGAGATACTAACCAGAAATGTGACATCTTTTGTATAATACAAGCTTGAAATCTATATGTCACAGAGCATTAGCTGCAGGAAATGAGATATTGTTGTACCTTTTGGCTTTTCCCGATTAGGGGTCGCCACAGCGGAACTCCGGTCCACTAATGATTGGCAGTAGATTTTTACATGCCGAGTTGCCGGCCCTGATGCACAACCTTCAGCGAAGGTACACCCATTCACGCATGTCTCCACACAGAAGACGCTCTAGCTGAGAATCGAACAGGACAACATCTTACTGTGAGGCGACAACGCTACTGCAGCACCACCACTGCAGTAGCTGCAGAAAATGAGATACTACTCATAAATACGGTACCTGTTTTTATAATAGAAGCTTGAAATCTATATGACATACAGCATGAGCTGCAGAAAATGCAATTCTAATCATAAATGGGGCATCTGTTTCATAATACAAGCTTTAATTCTATATGACATAGAGCATTGGCTGCAGGAAATTCGATACTAATCATAAATGGGACATCTGTTTCATAACACAAGCTTTAAATCTATACAAAATAGAGCATTAGCAGCAAAAATTGTGATACTAATCATAAATGTGGTATCTGTTTCATAATACAAGCTTTAAATCTATATGACAAGGAGAACACGCTGCAGGAAATGTAACACGTGTCATAAATGGGGTATCTGTTTCATAATAGAAGCTTTAAACCTATACGACATAGCACATTAGCTGCAGGAAATGCGATACTAATCATAAATGGGGCATCTGTTTCATAATGCAAGCATTAAATCTATATGACATAGCGCATTATCTGTAAGAAATGCGACACTAACCATAAATGGGGCATCTGTTTCATAATTCAAACTTTAAATCTATATGACAGAGCATTAGCTGCAGGAAATGCGATACTAATCATAAATGGGGCATCTGTTTCATAATACAAGCTTAAAATCTATATGACATAGAGCATTAGCTGCAAGAAATGAGATCCTAATCATAAATGGGGCAACTGTTTCATAATACAAGATTTAAACCAATATGACATAGAGCATTAGCTGCAGGAAATGTGATGCTAATCATAAATGGGGTATTTGTTTCATAATACAAGCTTTATACCTATATGACATAGACCATTAGCTGCAGGAAATGAAATACTAATCCTAAATGGGGTACCTGTCTCATAATACAAGCTTTAAATCGATCTGACATAGAGCATTAGCTGCCAAAAATGTAATACTAATCATAAATGGGGTACCTGTCTCATAATACAAGCTTTAAATATATATGACATAGAGCATTAGCTGCAGGAAATGAGATCCTAATCATAAATGGGGCATCTGTTCCATAATACAAGCTTTATACCTATATGACATAGAGCATTAGCTGCAGGAAATGAGATACTAATCCTAAATGGGGTATCTATTTCATAATACAAGCTTTAAATCTATACAAAATAGAGCATTAGCAGCAAAAATTGTGATACTAATCATAAATGTGGTTTCTGTTTCATAATACAAGCTTTAAATTTTTAGGACATACAGAACTAGCTGCAGAGAATGCGATACATATGATAAATGTGGTATCTGTTTCATAATACAAGCTTTAAACCTATATGACGTAGAGCATTAGCTGCAGGAGATGAGATACTAATCATAAATGGGTTACCTGTCTCATAATACAAGCTTTATATCTATCTGACGTAGAGCATTAGCCGCTGAAAATGCAATACTAATCATAAATAGGGCATCTGTTTCATAATACAAGCTTTAATTCTATATGACATAGAGCATTAGCTGCAGGAAATGTGATACTAATCATAAATGGGACATCTGTTTCATAATACAAGCTTTAAAGCAATATGATATAGAGCATTACCTGCAGGAAATGAGAAACTAATCATAAATGGGGTATCTGTTTCATAATGCAAGCTTTAAATCTCTATGACATAGTGCTTTAGCTACAGGAAATGCAATACTAATCATACATGGGGCATTTGTTTCATAATACAAGCTTTAATTCTATATGACATAGAGCATTAGCTGCAGGAAATGCGATACTAATCATAAATGTGGTATCTGTTTCATAATACAAGCTTTATACCTATATGACATAGACCATTAGCTGCAGGAAATGAGATACTAATCATAAATGGGGTATCTGTTTCATAATACAAGCTTTAAATATATAGGACATACAGCATTAGCTGCAGGAAATGTGATACTAATCATAAATGGGGCATCTGTTTCATAATACAAGCTTTAAATCTATATGACATAGATCATTAGCTGCAAGAAATATGACACTAATCATAAATGGGGTATCTTTTTCATAATACAAGCTTTAAACCTGTATTACATAGAGCATTAGCTGCAGAAAATGTGATACTAATTATAAATGGGGTATCTGTTTCATAATGCAAGCTTTAAACCTATATGACATAGAGCATTAGCTGCAGGAAATAAGATACTAATAATAAATAGGGTATCTGTTTCATAATACAAGCTATAAATCTATATGACACAGCATTAGCTGCAGGAAATGAGATACTAACCATAAAAGGGGTATCTTTTGCATAATACAACCTTTAAATCAATATGACATAGAGCATTAGCTGCAGAAAATGAGATACTAACCAGAAATGGGACATCTTTTGTATAATACAAGCTTGAAATCTATATGTCACAAAGCATTAGCTGCAGGAAATTAGATATTGTTGTACCTTTTGGCTTTTCCCGGTTAGGGGTCGCCACAGCGGAACTCGGGTCCACTAATGATTGGCAGTAGATTTTTACGTGACGAGTTGCCGGCCCTGATGCACAACCTTCAGCAAAGGTACGCCCATTCACGCATGTCTCCACACAGAAGATGCTCTAGCTGAGAATCGAACAGGACAACGTCTTACTGTGAGGCGGCAACGTTACCGCAGCACCACCACTGCAGTAGCTGCAGAAAATGAGATACTACTCATAAATACGGTACCTGTTTTTATAATACAAGCTTGAAATCTATATGACATACAGCATGAGCTGCGGAAAATGCAATACTAATCATAAATGGGGCATCTGTTTCATAATACAAGCTTTAATTCTATATGACATAGAGCATTAGCTGCAGGAAATGAGATACTAATCATAAATGGGGCATCTGTTTCATAATACAAGCTTTAAATCTATACAAAATAGAGCATTAGCAGCAATAATTGTGATACTAATCATAAATGTGGTATCTGTTTCATAATACAAGCTTTAAATTTATATGACATGGAGAACACGCTGCAGGAAATGTAACATGTGCCATAAATGGGGTATCTGTTTCATAATAGAAGCTTTAAACCTATACGACATAGCGCATTAGCTGCAGAAAATGTGATACTAATCATAAATGGGGCATCTGTTTCATAATACAAGCTTTAATTCTATATGACATAGAGCATTAGCTGCAAGAAATGAGATCCTAATCATAAATGGGGCAACTGTTTCATAATACAAGATTTAAACCAATATGACATAGAGCATTAGCTGCAGGAAATGCGATGCTAATCATAAATGGGGTATTTGTTTCATAATACAAGCTTTATACCTATATGACATAGACCATTAGCTGCAGGAAATGAGATCCTAATCATAAATGGGGTGCCTGTCTCATAATACAAGCTTTAAATCTATATGACATAGAGCATTAGCTGCAGGAAATGTGATACTAATCATAAATGGGGCATCTGTTTCATAATACAAGCTTTAATTCTATATGACATAGAGCATTAGCTGAAGGAAATGAGATACTAATCATAAATGGGGTATCTGTTTCATAATACAAGCTTTAAACCTATATGACATAGAGCATTAGCTGCAGGAGATGAGATACTAATCATAAATGGGGTATCTGCTTCATAATGCAAGCTTTAAATCTATATGACATAAAGCATTAGCTGCAGGAAATGCGATACTAATCATAAATGGGGCATCTGTTTCATAATACAAGCTTTAATTCTATATGACATAGAGCATTAGCTGCAGGAAATGCGATACTAATCCTAAATAGGGTATCTGTTTCATAATACAAGCTTTATACCTATATGACATAGAGCATTAGCTGCAGGAAATGAGATACTAATCCTAAATGGGGTACCTGTCTCATAATACAAGCTTTAAATCTGTATGACAGAGCACTAGCTGCAGGAAATGAGATCCTAATCATAAATGCGGTATCTGTTTCATAATACAAGTTTTAAACCTATATGACATAGAGCATTAGCTGCAGGAAATGAGATCCTAATCCTAAATGAGGCATCTGTTTCATAATGCAAGCTTTAATTCTATATGACATAGAGCATTAGCTGCAGGAAATGCGATACTAATCATAAATGGGGCATCTGTTTCATAATGCAAGCTTTAATTCTATATGACATAGAGCATTAGCTGCAGGAAATGTGATACTAATCATAAATGGGGCATCTGTTTCATAATGCAAGCTTTAATTCTATATGACATAGAGCATTAGCTACAGGAAATGCGATACTAATCATAAATGGGGCATCTGTTTCATAATGCAAGCTTTAATTCTATATGACATAGAGCATTAGCTGCAGGAAATGAGATCCTAATCACAAATGGGGTATCTGTTTCATAATAAAAGCTTTAAACCTATACCACATGGAGCATTAGCTGCAGGAAATGAAATACTAACCATAAATGGGGTATCTGTTTCATAAGGCAAGCTTTAAATCTATATGACATAGCGCATTCACTGCAGGAAATGTGATACTAGTCATAAATGGGGCATCTGTTTCATAATACAACCTTTAATTCTATATGACACAGAGCATTAGCTGCATGAAATGTGATACTAATCATAAATCAGGTATCTGTTTCATATTACAAGCTTTAAACCAATATGACAGAGCATTAGCTGCAGGAAATGAGATACTAATCATAAATGGGGTATCTGTTTCATAATGCAAGCTTTAAATCTATATGACATAGAGCATTAGCTGCAGGAAATGAGATCATAATCATAAATGGGGCATCTGTTTCATAATACAAGCTGTAAACCTATATGACATAGAGCATTAACTGCAGGAAATGAGATACTAATCACAAATGGGATATCTGTTTCATAACGCAAACTTTAATTCTATATGACATAGAGAATTAGCTGCAGGAAATGCGATACCAATTGGAAATGGGGCATCTGTTTCATAATACAAGCTTTAATTCTATATGACATATAGCATTAGCTGCAGGAAATGTGATACTAATCATAAATGGGGCATCTGTTTCATAATGCAAGCATTAATTCTATATGACATAGAGCATTAGCTGCAGGAAATGCGATACTAATCCTAAATGCGGTATCTGTTTCATAATAAAAGTTTTATACCAATATGAAATAGAGAATTAGCAGAAGGAAATGGGATCCTAATCATAAATGCGGTATCTGTTTCATAATACAAGCTTTAATTCTATATGACATAGAGCATTAGCTGCAGGAAATGAGATACTAATCATAAATGGGGTATCTGTTTCATAATACAAGCTTTAAACCTATATGACATAGCGCATTATCTGTAAGAAATGGGATACTAACCATAAATGGGGCATCTGTTTCATAATTCAAACTTTAAATCTATATGACAGAGCATTAGCTGCAGGAAATGCGATACTAATCATAAATGGGGCATCTGTTTCATAATACAAGCTTAAAATATATATGACATAGAGCATTATCTGCAAGAAATGAGATCCTAATCATAAATGGGGCAACTGTTTCATAATACAAGCTTTAAACCAATATGACATAGAGCATTAGCTGCAGGAAATGCAATGCTAATCATAAATGGGGTATTTGTTTCATAATACAAGCTTTATACCTATATGACATAGACCATTAGCTGCAGGAAATGAGATCCTAATCATAAATGGGGTGCCTGTCTCATAATGCAAGCTTTGAATCTATATGACATAGAGCATTAGCTGCAGGAAATGCGATACTAATCATAAATGGGGCATCTGTTTCATAATACAAGCTTTAATTCTATATGACATAGAGCATTAGCTGAAGGAAATGAGATACTAATCATAAATGGGGTATCTGTTTCATAATACAAGCTTTAAACCTATATGACATAGAGCAGGAGCTGCAGGAGATGAGATACTAATCATAAATGGGGTATCTGCTTCATAATGCAAGCTTTAAATCTATATGACATAGAGTATTAGCTGCAGGAAATGCGATACTAATCATAAATGGGGCATCTGTTTCATAATACAAGCTTTAATTCTATATGACATAGAGCATTAGCTGCAGGATATGCGATACTAATCCTAAATAGGGTATCTGTTTCATAATACAAGCTTTATACCTATATGACATAGAGCATTAGCTGCAGGAAATGAGATACTAATCCTAAATGGGGTACCTGTCTCATAATACAACTAATCATAAATGAGGCATCTGTTTCATAATACAAGCTTTAATTCTATATGACATAGAGCATTAGCTGCAGGAAATGAGATCCTAATCATAAATGGGGTATCTGTTTCTTAATGCAAGCTTTAATTCTATATGACATAGAGCAATAGCTGCAGGAAATGCTATACCAATCAGCAATGGGGCATCTGTTTCATAATACAAGCTTTAATTCTATATGACATAGAGCATTAGCTGCAGGAAATGAGATCTTAATCATAAGTAGGGTATCTGTTTCATAATAAAAGCTTTAAACCTACATGATATAGAGCATTAGCTTCAGGAAATGAGATACTAATCATAAATGGGGTATCTGTTTCATAATAAAAGCTTTAAACCTATATCACATGGAGCATTAGCTGCAGGAAATGAAATACTAACCATAAATGGGGTATCTGTTTCATAACGTAAGCTTTAAATCTATATGACATAGGGCATTCACTGCAGGAAATGCGATACTAGTCATAAATGGGGCATCTGTTTCATAATACAAGCTTTAATTCTGTATGACATAGAGCATTAGCTGCATGAAATGCGATACTAATCATAAATCAGGTATCTGTTTCATATTGCAAGCTTTAAATCTATATGACATAGCGGATTAGCTGCAAGGAATGCTATACTAATCATAAATGGGGCATCTGTTTCATAATGCAAGCTTTAATTCTATATGACATAGAGCATTAGCTGCAGGAAATGAGATCCTAATCATAAATAGGGTATCTGTTTCATAATAAAAGCTTTAAACCTACATGATATAGAGCATTAGCTTCAGGAAATGAGATACTAATCATAAATGGGGTATCTGTTTCATAATAAAAGCTTTAAACCTATATCACATGGAGCATTAGCTGCAGGAAATGAAATACTAACCATAAATGGGGTATCTGTTTCATAATGCAAGCTTTAAATCTATATGACATAGCGCATTCACTGCAGGAAATGCGATACTAGTCATAAATGGGACATCTGTTTCATAATACAAGCTTTAATTCTGTATGACATAGAGCATTAGCTGCATGAAATGCGATACTAATCATAAATCAGGTATCTGTTTCATATTGCAAGCTTTAAATCTATATGACATAGCGGATTAGCTGCAAGGAATGCTATACTAATCATAAATGGGGCATCTTTTTCATAATACAAGCTTTAATTCTATATGACATAGAGCATTAGCTGCAGGAAATGTGATACTAATCATAAATGGGACATCTGTTTTATAATACAAGCTTTAAAGCAACATGACATAGAGCATTACCTGCAGGAAATGAGAAACTAATCATAAATGGGGTATTTGTTTCATAATGCAAGCTTTAAATCTCTATGACATAGTGCTTTAGCTACAGGAAATGCAATACGAATCATAAATGGGGCATTTGTTTCATAATACAAGCTTTAATTCTATATGACATAGAGCATTAGCTGCAGGAAATGCGATACTAATCATAAATGTGGTATCTGTTTCATAATACAAGCTTTATACCTATATGACATAGACCATTAGCTGCAGGAAATGAGATACTAATCATAAATGGGGTACCTGTCTCATAATACAAGATTTAAATCTATCTGACATAGGGTGGGAGGGCGGCCTAATGGTTAAGGTGTTTGCCTTACAAACACAAGGTGCAGGGTTTGAATCTCACAAGGGATAATTGGCTAGGCTTAAAATGGCTCGCAAGGGCAGTTAGCTTAGTACTAATCTATGAACCTTTGAACATAGAGCATTAGCTGCTGAAAATGCAATATTAATCATAAATGGGGTACCTGTCTCATAATACAAGCTTTAAATCTATATGACATAGAGCATTAGCTACAGGAAATGAGATACTAATCATAAATGCAGCATCTGTTTCATAATACAAGCTTTAAATATATAGGACACACAGCATTAGCTGCAGGAAATGCTATACTAATCATAAATGGGGCATCTGTTTCATAATACAAGCTTTAAATCTATATGACATAGAGCATTAGATGCAAGAAATATGATACTAATAATAAATGGGGTATCATTTTCATAATACAAGCTTTAAACCTCTATGACATAGAGCATTAGCTGCAGAAAATGTGATGCTAATTATAAATGGGGTATCTGTTTCATAATGCAAGCTTTAAACCTATATGACATAGAGCATTAGCTGCAGGAAATGAGATACTAATAATAAATAGGGTATCTGTTTCATAATACAAGCTATAAATCTATATGACACAGCATTAGCTGCAGGAAATGAGATACTAACCATAAAAGGGGTATCTTTTGCATAATACAACCTTTAAATCTATATGACATAAAGCATTAGCTGCAGGAAATGAGATACTAACCAGAAATGGGACATCTTTTGTATAATACAAGCTTGAAATCTATATGTCACAGAGCATTAGCTGCAGGAAATGAGATGTTGTTGTACCTTTTGGCTTTTCCCTGTTAGGGGTCGCCACAGCGGAACTCCGGTCCACTAATGATTGGCAGTAGATTTTTACGTGCCGAGTTGCCGACCCTGGCGCACAACCTTCAGCGAAGGTACACCCATTCACGCATGTCTCCACACAGAAGACGCTCTAGCTGAGAATCGAACAGGACAACGTCTTACTGTGAGGCGACAACGCTACCGCAGCACCACCACTGCAGTAGATGCAGAAAATGAGATACTATTCATAAATACGGTACCTGTTTTTATAATACAAGCTTGAAATCTATATGACATACAGCATGAGCTGCGGAAAATGCAATACTAATCATAAATGGGGCATCTGTTTCATAATACAAGCTTTAATTCTATATGACATAGAGCATTAGCTGCAGGAAATGAGATACTAATCATAAATGGGACATCTGTTTCATAACACAAGCTTTAAATCTATATAAAATAGAGCATTAGCAGCAAAAATTGTGATACTAATCATAAATGTGGTATCTGTTTCATAATACAAGCTTTAAACCTATATGACATAGAGCATTAGCTGCAAGAAATAGGATACTAATCATAAATGGGGTATCTTTTGCATAATACAACCTTTAAATCAATATGACATAAAGCATTAGCTGCAGGAAATGAGATACTAACCAGAAATGGGACATCTTTTGTATAATACAAGCTTGAAATCTATATGTCACAGAGCATTAGCTGCAGGAAATGAGATGCTGTTGTACCTTTTGGCTTTTCCCGGATAGGGGTCGCCACAGCGGAACTCCGGTCCACTAATGATTGGCAGTAGATTTTTACGTGCCGAGTTGCCGGCCCTGATGCACAACCTTCAGCGAAGGTACGCCCATTCATGCATGTCTCCACACAGAAGACACTCTAGCTAAGAATCGAACAGGACAACGTCTTACTGTTAGGCAACAATGCTACCGCAGCATCACCACTGCAGTAGCTGCAGAAAATGAGATACTATTCATAAATACGGTACCTGTTTTTATAATACAAGCTTGAAATCTATATGACATACAGCATGAGCTGCGGAAAATGCAATACTAATCATAAATGGGGCATCTGTTTTATAATACAAGCTTTAATTCTATATGACATAGAGCATTAGCTGCAGGAAATGTGATACTAATCATAAATGGGGCATCTGTTTCATAATACAAGCTTTAAACCTATATGACATAGAGCGCTAGCTGCAGGAAATGAGATACTAATCCTAAATGGGGTATCTGTTCCATAATACAAGCTTTAAACCTATATGACATAGAGCATTAGTTGCAGGAAATGAGATACTAATCCTAAATGGGGTATCTGTTTCATAATACAAGCTTTAAACCTATACAAAATAGAGCATTAGCAGCAAAAATTGCGATACTAATCATAAATGTGGTATCTGTTTCATAATACAAGCTTTATATTTTTAGGACATAGAGAACTAGCTGCAGGGAATGCGATACATATCATAAATGGGGTATCTGTTTCATAATACAAGCTTTAAACCTATATGACATAGAGCATTAGCTGCAGGAAATGCAATACTAGTCATAAATGGGGCATCTGTTTCATAATACAAGCTTTAATTCTATATGACATAGAGCATTAGCTGTAGGAAATGTGATACTAATCATAAATGGGACATCTGTTTCATAATACAAGCTTTAAAGCAATATGACATAGAGCATTACCTGCAGGAAATGAGAAACTAATCATAAATGGGGTATCTGTTTCATAACGCAAGCTTTAAATCTCTATGACATAGTGCTTTAGCTATAGGAAATGCAATACTAATCATACATGGGGCATTTGTTTCATAATACAAGCTTTAATTCTATATGACATAGAGCATTAGCTGCAGGAAATGCGATACTAATCATAAATGTGGTATCTGTTTCATAATACAAGCCTTATACCTATATGACATAGACCATTAGCTGCAGGAAATGAGATACTAATCATAAATGGGGTACCTGTTTCATAATACAAGATTTAAATCTATCTGACATAGAGCATTAGCTACCGAAAATGCAATACTAATCATAAATGGGGTACCTGTCTCATAATACAAGCTTTAAATCTATATGACATAAAGCATTAGCTACAGGAAATGAGATAGTAATCATAAATTGGGCATCTGTTTCATAATACAAGCTTTAAATATATAGGACATACAGCATTAGCTGCAGGAAGTGTGATACTAATCATAAATGGGGCATCTGTTTCATAATACAAGCTTTAAATCTATATGACATAGAGCATTAGCTGCAAGAAATATGACACTAATCATTAATGGGGTATCTGTTTCATAATGCAAGCATTAAATCTATATGACATAGCGCATTATCTGTAAGAAATGCGACACTAACCATAAATGGGGCATCTGTTTCATAATTCAAACTTTAAATCTATATGACAGAGCATTAGCTGCAGGAAATGTGATACTAATCATAAATGGGGCATCTGTTTCATAATACAAGCTTATAATCTATATGACATAGAGCATTAGCTGCAAGAAATGAGATCCTAATCATAAATGGGGCAACTGTTTCATAATACAAGCTTTAAACCAATATGACATAGAGCATTAGCTGCAGGAAATGCGATGCTAATCATAAATGGGGTATTTATTTCATAATACAAGCTTTATATCTATATGACATAGACCATTAGCTGCAGGAAATGAAATACTAATCCTAAATGGGGTACCTGTCTCATAATACAAGCTTTAAATCGATCTGACATAGAGCATTAGCTGCCAAAAATGTAATACTAATCATAAATGGGGTACCTGTCTCATAATACAAGCTTTATACCTATATGACATAGACCATTAGCTGCAGGAAATGAGATCCTAATCATAAATGGGGTGCCTGTCTCATAATACAAGCTTTAAATCTATATGACATAGACCATTAGCTACAGGAAATGAGATACTAATCATAAATGCGGTATCTGTTTCATAATGCAAGCTTTAAATCTATATGACATAGAGCATTAGCTGCAGGAAATGTGATACTAATCATAAATGGGGCATCTGTTTCATAATACAAGCTTTAAACCTATATGACATAGAGCATTACCTGCAGGAAATGAGAAACTAATCCTAAATGAGGTATCTGTTTCATAATGCAAGCTTTAAATCTCTATGACATAGTGCTTTATCTAAAGGAAATGCAATACTAATCATACATGGGGCATTTGTTTCATAATACAAGCTTTAATTCTATATGACATAGAGCATTAGCTGCAGGAAATGCGATACTAATCATAAATGTGGTATCTGTTTCATAATACAAGATTTATACCTATATGACATAGACCATTAGCTGCAGGAAATGCGATACTAATCATAAATGGGGTACCTGTCTCATAATACAAGATTTAAATCTATCTGACATAGAGCATTAGCTGCCAAAAATGCAATACTAATCATAAATGGGGTACCTGTCTCATAATACAAGCTTTAAATCTGTATGACATAAAGCATTAGCTACAGGAAATGAGATAGTAATCATAAATGGGGCATCTGTTTCATAATACAAGCTTTAAATATATAGGACATACAGCATTAGCTGCAGGAAATGTGATACTAATCATAAATGGGGCATCTGTTTCATAATACAAGCTTTAAATCTATATGACATAGAGCATTAGCTGCAAGACATATGACACTAATCATAAATGGGGTATCTTTTTCATAATACAAGCTTTAAACCTGTATGACATAGAGCATTAGCTGCAGAAAATGTGATACTAATTATAAATGGGGTATCTGTTTCATAATGCAAGCTTTAAACCTATATGACATAGTGCTTAAGCTACAGGAAATGAGATACTAATAATAAATAGGGTATCTGTTTCATAATACAAGCTATAAATCTATATGACACAGCATTAGCTGCAGGAAATGAGATACTAACCATAAAAGGGGTATCTTTTGCATAATGCAACCTTTAAATCAATATGACATAGAGCATTAGCTGCAGGAAATGAGATACTAACCAGAAATGGGACATCTTTTGTATAATACAAGCTTGAAATCTATATGTCACAGAGCATTAGCTGTAGGAAATGAGATATTGTTGTACCTTTTGGCTTTTCCCGATTAGGGGTCGCCACAGCGGAACTCTGGTCCACTAATGATTGGCAGTAGATTTTTACATGCCGAGTTGCCGGCCCTGATGCACAACCTTCAGCGAAGGTACGCCCATTCACGCATGTCTCCACACAGAAGACGCTCTAGCTGAGAATCAAACAGGACAACGTCTTACTGTGAGGCGACAAAGCTACCGCAGCACCACCACTGCAGTAGCTGCAGAAAATGAGATACTACTCATAAATACGGTACCTGTTTTTATAATACAAGCTTGAAATCTATATGACATACAGCATGAGCTGCGGAAAATGCAATACTAATCATAAATGGGGCATCTGTTTCATAATACAAGTTTTAATTCTATATGACATAGAGCATTAGTTGCAGGAAATGCGATACTAATCATAAATGGGGCATCTGTTTCATAATACAAGCTTTAAATCTATACAAAATAGAGCATTAGCAGCAAAAGTTGTGATACTAATCATAAATGTGGTATCTGTTTCATAATACAAGCTTTAAATCTATATGACATGGAGAACACGCTGCAGGAAATGTAACACGTGTCATAAATGGGGTATCTGTTTCATAATAGAAGCTTTAAACCTATACGACATAGCGCATTAGCTGCAGAAAATGTGATACTAATCATAAATGGGGCATCTGTTTCATAATACAAGCTTTAATTCAATATGACATAGAGCATTAGCTGCAAGAAATGAGATCCTAATCATAAATGGGGTATCTGTTTCATAATACAAGCTTTAATTCTATATGACATAGAGCATTAGCTGCAGGAAATGTGATACTAATCATAAATGGGGTATCTGTTTCATATTACAAGCTTTAAATCTATATGACAAAGAGCATTAGCTGCAGGAAATGTGATACTAATCATAAATGGGGCATCTGTTTCATAATAGAAGCTTTAAACCTATACGACATAGCGCATTAACTGCAGAAAATGTGATACTAATCATAAATGGGGCATCTGTTTCATAATACAAGCTTTAATTCAATATGACATAGAGCATTAGCTGCAAGAAATGAGATCCTAATCATAAATGGGGTATCTGTTTCATAATACAAGCTTTAATTCTATATGACATAGAGCATTAGCTACAGGCAATGAGATCCTAATCATAAATGGGGTATCTGTTTCATAGTACAAGCTTTAATTCTATATGACATAGAGCATTAGCTACAGGCAATGAGATCCTAATCATAAATAGGGCATCTGTTTCATAGTACAAGCTTTAAATCTATATGACATAGAGCATTAGCTACAGGCAATGAGATCCTAATCATAAATGGGGCATCTGTTTCACAATACAAGCTTTAAATCTATATGACATAGTGCATTATCTGTAAGAAATGCGATACTAGTCATAAATGGGGCATCTGTTTCATAATACAAGCTTAAAATCTATATGACATAGATCATTAGCTGCAAGAAATGAGATCCTAATCATAAATGGGGCAACTGTTTCATAATACAAGCTTTAAACCAATATGACATAGAGCATTAGCTGCAGGAAATGCGATGCTAATCATAAATGGGGTATTTATTTCATAATACAAGCTTTATACCTATATGACATAGACCATTAGCTGCAGGAAATGAGATCCTAATCATAAATGGGGTGCCTGTCTCATAATACAAGCTTTAAATCTATATGACATAGAGCATTAGCTGCAGGAAATGTGATACTAATCATAAATGGGGCATCTGTTTCATAATACAAGCTTTAATTCTATATGACATAGAGCATTAGCTGCAGGAAATGTGATACTAATCATAAATGGGGTATATGTTTCATATTACAACCTTTAAATCTATATGACATAGAGCATTAGCTGCAGGAAATGTGATACTAATCATAAATGGGGCATCTGTTTCATAATACAAGCTTTAATTCTATATGACATAGAGCAATAGCTGAAGGAAATGAGATACTAATCCTAAATGGGGTATCTGCTTCATAATGCAAGCTTTAAATCTATATGACATAAAGCATTAGCTGCAGGAAATGCGATACTAATCATAAATGGGGCATCTGTTTCATAATACAAGCTTTAATTCAATATTACATAGAGCATTAGCTGCAGGAAATGCGATACTAATCCTAAATAGGGTATCTGTTTCATAATACAAGCTTTATACCTATATGACATAGAGCATTAGCTGCAGGAAATGAGATACTAATCCTAAATGGGGTATCTGTCTCATAATGCAAGCTTTAAATCTATATGACATAGTGCATTAGCTGCAGGAAATGAGATACTAATCATAAATGGGGTATCTGTTTCATAATAAAAGCTTTAAACCTATACCACATGGAGCATTAGCTGCAGGAAATGAAATACTAACCATAAATGGGGTATCTGTTTCATAATACAAGATTTAAATCTATATGACATAGCGCATTCACTGCGGGAAATGCGATACTAGTCATAAATGGGGCATCTGTTTCATAATACAAGCTTTAATTCTATATGACACAGAGCATTAGCTGCATGAAATGCGATACTAATCATAAATCAGGTATCTGTTTCATATTACAAGCTTTAAATCTATATGACATAGAGCATTAGCTGCAGGAAATGAGATCCTAATCATAAATGGGGCATCTGTTTCATAATACAAGCTTTAAACCTATATGACATAGAGCATTAACTGCAGGAAATGAGATACTAATCACAAATGGGATATCTGTTTCATAATAAACTTTAATTCTATATGACATAGAGAATTAGCTGCAGGAAATGCGATACCAATTGGAAATGGGGCATCTATTTCATAATACAAGCTTTAATTCTATATGACATATAGCATTAGCTGCAGGAAATGCGATACTAATCATAAATGGGGCATCTGTTTCATAATACAAGCTTTAATTCTATATGACATAGAGCATTAGCTGCAGGAAATGCGATACTAATCCTAAATGCGGTATCTGTTTCATAATAAAAGTTTTATACCAATATGACATAGAGAATTAGCGGAAGGAAATGGGATCCTAATCATAAATGCGGTATCTGTTTCATAATACAAGCTTTAATTCTATATGACATAGAGCATTAGCTGCAGGAAATGAGATACTAATCATAAATGGGGTATCTGTTTCATAATACAAGCTTTAAACCTATATGAAAGAGAATTATCTGCAGGAAATGAGATTCTAATCATAAATGGGGTATCTGTTTCATAATGCAAGCTTTAAATCTATATGACATAGAGCATTAGCTGCAGTTAATGTGATACCAATCATAAATGTGGTATCTTTTTCATAATACAAGCTTTAATTCTATATGACATACAGCATTAGCTGCAGGAAATGCGATACTAATCATAAATGGGGCATCTGTTTCATAATACAAGCTTTAATTCTATATGACATAGAGCATTAGCTGCAGGAAATGCGATACTAATCATAAATGTGTTATCTGTTTCATAATACAAGCTTTAAGCCAATATGACATAGAGCATTAGCTGCAGGAAATGGGATCCTAATCATAAATGGGGTATCTGTTTCATAATACAAGCTTTAAACCTATATGACACAGAGTATTAGCTGCAGGAAATCAGATACTAATCATAAATGGGGTATCTGTTTCATAATACAAGCTTTAAATCTATATGACATAGAGCATTAGCTGCAGGAAATGCAATACTAATCATAAATGGGGCATCTGTTTCATAATACAAGCTTTAATTCTATATGACATAGAGCATTAGCTGCAGGAAATGCGATAATAATCATAAATGGGACATCTGTTTCATAATACAAGCTTTAAACCAATATGACATAGAGTATTACCTGCAGGAAATGAGAAACTAATCATAAATGGGGTATCTGTTTCATAATGCAAGCTTTAAATCTATATGACATAGTGCTTTAGCTACAGGAAATGCTATACTCATTATAAATGGGACATTTGTTTCATAATACAAGCTTTAATTCTATATGCATAGAGCATTAGCTGCAGGAAATGCGATACTAATCATAAATGGGGCATCTGTTTCATAATACAAGCTTTAAATCTATATGACATAGTGGATTAGCTGCAGGAAATGCAATACTAATCATTAATGGGGCATCTGTTTCTTAATACAAGCTTTAATTCTATATGACATAGAGCATTAGCTGCAGGAAATCAGATACTAATTATAAATGGGGTATCTGTTTCATAATGCAAGCTTTAAATCTATATGACATAGTGCTTTAGCTACAGGAAATGCAATACTAATCATAAATGTGGTATCTGTTTCATAATACCAGCTTTATACCTATATGACATAGACCATTAGCTGCATAAAATGAGATACTAATCATAAATGGGGTACCTGTCTCATAATACAAGATTTAAATCTATCTGACATAGAGCATTAGCTACCGAAAATGCAATACTAATCATAAATGGGGTACCTGTCTCATAATACAAGCTTTAAATCTATATGACATAAAGCATTAGCTACAGGAAATGTGATACTAATCATAAATGGGGCATCTGTTTCATAATACAAGCTTTAAATATATAGGACATACAGCATTAGCTGCAGGAAGTGTGATACTAATCATAAATGGGGCATCTGTTTCATAATACAAGCTTTAAATCTATATGACATAGAGCATTAGCTGCAAGAAATATGACACTAATCATTAATGGGGTATCTGTTTCATAATGCAAGCATTAAATCTATATGACATAGCGCATTATCTGTAAGAAATGCGACACTAACCATAAATGGGGCATCTGTTTCATAATTCAAACTTTAAATCTATATGACAGAGCATTAGCTGCAGGAAATGCAATACTAATCATAAATGGGGCATCTGTTTCATAATACAAGCTTATAATCTATATGACATAGAGCATTAGCTGCAAGAAATGAGATCCTAATCATAAATGGGGCAACTGTTTCATAATACAAGCTTTAAACCAATATGACATAGAGCATTAGCTGCAGGAAATGCGATGCTAATCATAAATGGGGTATTTATTTCATAATACAAGCTTTATACCTATATGACATAGACCATTAGCTGCAGGAAATGAAATACTAATCCTAAATGGGGTACCTGTCTCATAATACAAGCTTTAAATCGATCTGACATAGAGCATTAGCTGCCAAAAATGTAATACTAATCATAAATGGGGTACCTGTCTCATAATACAAGCTTTATACCTATATGACATAGACCATTAGCTGCAGGAAATGAGATCCTAATCATAAATGGGGTGCCTGTCTCATAATACAAGCTTTAAATCTATATGACATAGACCATTAGCTACAGGAAATGAGATACTAATCATAAATGCGGTATCTGTTTCATAATGCAAGCTTTAAATCTATATGACATAGAGCATTAGCTGCAGGAAATGTGATACTAATCATAAATGGGGCATCTGTTTCATAATACAAGCTTTAAACCTATATGACATAGAGCATTACCTGCAGGAAATGAGAAACTAATCCTAAATGAGGTATCTGTTTCATAATGCAAGCTTTAAATCTCTATGACATAGTGCTTTATCTACAGGAAATGCAATACTAATCATACATGGGGCATTTGTTTCATAATACAAGCTTTAATTCTATATGACATAGAGCATTAGCTGCAGGAAATGCAATACTAATCATAAATGTGGTATCTGTTTCATAATACAAGATTTATACCTATATGACATAGACCATTAGCTGCAGGAAATGCGATACTAATCATAAATGGGGTACCTGTCTCATAATACAAGATTTAAATCTATCTGACATAGAGCATTAGCTGCCGAAAATGCAATACTAATCATAAATGGGGTACCTGTCTCATAATACAAGCTTTAAATCTGTATGACATAAAGCATTAGCTACAGGAAATGAGATAGTAATCATAAATGGGGCATCTGTTTCATAATACAAGCTTTAAATATATAGGACATACAGCATTAGCTGCAGGAAATGTGATACTAATCATAAATGGGGCATCTGTTTCATAATACAAGCTTTAAATCTATATGACATAGAGCATTAGCTGCAAGACATATGACACTAATCATAAATGGGGTATCTTTTTCATAATACAAGCTTTAAACCTATATGACATAGTGCTTTAGCTACAGGAAATGAGATACTAATAATAAATAGGGTATCTGTTTCATAATACAAGCTATAAATCTATATGACACAGCATTAGCTGCAGGAAATGAGATACTAACCATAAAAGGGGTATCTTTTGCATAATACAACCTTTAAATCAATATTACATAGAGCATTAGCTGCAGGAAATGAGATACTAACCAGAAATGGGACATCTTTTGTATAATACAAGCTTGAAATCTATATGTCACAGAGCATTAGCTGTAGGAAATGAGATATTGTTGTACCTTTTGGCTTTTCCCGATTAGGGGTCACCACAGCGGAACTCCGGTCCACTAATGATTGGCAGTAGATTTTTACGTGCCGAGTTGCCGGCCCTGATGCACAACCTTCAGCGAAGGTACGCCCATTCACGCATGTCTCCACACAGAAGATGCTCTAGCTGAGAATCAAACAGGACAACGTCTTACTGTGAGGCGACAAAGCTACCGCAGCACCACCACTGCAGTAGCTGCAGAAAATGAGATACTACTCATAAATACGGTACCTGTTTTTATAATGCAAGCTTGAAATCTATATGACATACAGCATGAGCTGCGGAAAATGCAATACTAATCATAAATGGGGCATCTGTTTCATAATACAAGTTTTAATTCTATATGACATAGAGCATTAGCTGCAGGAAATGCGATACTAATCATAAATGGGGCATCTGTTTCATAATACAAGCTTTAAATCTATACAAAATAGAGCATTAGCAGCAGAAATTGTGATACTAATCATAAATGTGGTATCTGTTTCATAATACAAGCTTTAAATCTATATGACATGGAGAACACGCTGCAGGAAATGTAACACGTGTCATAAATGGGGTATCTGTTTCATAATAGAAGCTTTAAACCTATACGACATAGCGCATTAGCTGCAGAAAATGTGATACTAATCATAAATGGGGCATCTGTTTCATAATACAAGCTTTAATTCAATATGACATAGAGCATTAGCTGCAAGAAATGAGATCCTAATCATAAATGGGGTATCTGTTTCATAATACAAGCTTTAATTCTATATGACATAGAGCATTAGCTACAGGCAATGAGATCCTAATCATAAATGGGGTATCTGTTTCATAGTACAAGCTTTAATTCTATATGACATAGAGCATTAGCTACAGGCAATGAGATCCTAATCATAAATGGGGCATCTGTTTCATAATACAAGCTTTAAATCTATATGACATAGTGCATTATCTGTAAGAAATGCGATACTAATCATAAATGGGGCATCTGTTTCATAATACAAGCTTAAAATCTATATGACATAGAGCATTAGCTGCAAGAAATGAGATCCTAATCATAAATGGGGCAACTGTTTCATAATACAAGCTTTAAACCAATATGACATAGAGCATTAGCTGCAGGAAATGCGATGCTAATCATAAATGGGGTATTTATTTCATAATACAAGCTTTATACCTATATGACATAGATCATTAGCTGCAGGAAATGAGATCCTAATCATAAATGGGGTGCCTGTCTCATAATACAAGCTTTAAATCTATATGACATAGAGCATTAGCTGCAGGAAATGTGATACTAATCATAAATTGGGCATCTGTTTCATAATACAAGCTTTAATTCTATATGACATAGAGCATTAGCTGCAGGAAATGTGATACTAGTCATAAATGGGGTATCTGTTTCATATTACAAGTTTAAATCTATATGACATAGAGCATTAGCTGCAGGAAATGTGATACTAATCATAAATGGGGCATCTGTTTCATAATACAAGCTTTAATTCTATATGACAAAGAGCATTAGCTGCAGGAAATGTGATACTAATCATAAATGGGGCATCTGTTTCATAATAGAAGCTTTAAACCTATACGACATAGCGCATTAACTGCAGAAAATGTGATACTAATCATAAATGGGGCATCTGTTTCATAATACAAGCTTTAATTCAATATGACATAGAGCATTAGCTGCAAGAAATGAGATCCTAATCATAAATGGGGTATCTGTTTCATAATACAAGCTTTAATTCTATATGACATAGAGCATTAGCTACAGGCAATGAGATCCTAATCATAAATGGGGTATCTGTTTCATAGTACAAGCTTTAATTCTATATGACATAGATCATTAGCTACAGGCAATGAGATCCTAATCATAAATAGGGCATCTGTTTCATAGTACAAGCTTTAATTCTATATGACATAGAGCATTAGCTACAGGCAATGAGATCCTAATCATAAATGGGGCATCTGTTTCATAATACAAGCTTTAAATCTATATGACATAGTGCATTATCTGTAAGAAATGCGATACTAGTCATAAATGGGGCATCTGTTTCATAATACAAGCTTAAAATCTATATGACATAGATCATTAGCTGCAAGAAATGAGATCCTAATCATAAATGGGGCAACTGTTTCATAATACAAGCTTTAAACCAATATGACATAGAGCATTAGCTGCAGGAAATGCGATGCTAATCATAAATGGGGTATTTATTTCATAGTACAAGCTTTATACCTATATGACATAGACCATTAGCTGCAGGAAATGAGATCCTAATCATAAATGGGGTGCCTGTCTCATAATACAAGCTTTAAATCTATATGACATAGAGCATTAGCTGCAGGAAATGTGATACTAATCATAAATGGGGCATCTGTTTCATAATACAAGCTTTAATTCTATATGACATAGAGCAATAGCTGAAGGAAATGAGATACTAATCCTAAATGGGGTATCTGCTTCATAATGCAAGCTTTAAATCTATATGACATAAAGCATTAGCTGCAGGAAATGTGATACTAATCATAAATGGGGCATCTGTTTCATAATACAAGCTTTAATTCAATATTACATAGAGCATTAGCTGCAGGAAATGCGATACTAATCCTAAATAGGGTATCTGTTTCATAATACAAGCTTTATACCTATATGACATAGAGCATTAGCTGCAGGAAATGAGATACTAATCCTAAATGGGGTATCTGTCTCATAATGCAAGCTTTAAATCTATATGACATAGTGCATTAGCTGCAGGAAATGAGATACTAATCATAAATGGGGTATCTGTTTCATAATAAAAGCTTTAAACCTATACCACATGGAGCATTAGCTGCAGGAAATGAAATACTAACCATAAATGGGGTATCTGTTTCATAATACAAGCTTTAAATCTATATGACATAGCGCATTCACTGCAGGAAATGCGATACTAGTCATAAATGGGGCATCTGTTTCATAATACAAGCTTTAATTCTATATGACACAGAGCATTAGCTGCATGAAATGCGATACTAATCATAAATCAGGTATCTGTTTCATATTACAAGCTTTAAATCTATATGACATAGAGCATTAGCTGCAGGAAATGAGATCCTAATCATAAATGGGGCATCTGTTTCATAATACAAGCTTTAAACCTATATGACATAGAGCACTAACTGCAGGAAATGAGATACTAATCACAAATGGGATATCTGTTTCATAACGCAAACTTTAATTCTATATGACATAGAGAATTAGCTGCAGGAAATGCGATACCAATTGGAAATGGGGCATCTGTTTCATAATACAAGCTTTAATTCTATATGACATATAGCATTAGCTGCAGGAAATGCGATACTAATCATAAATGGGGCATCTGTTTCATAATACAAGCTTTAATTCTATATGACATAGAGCATTAGCTGCAGGAAATGCGATACTAATCCTAAATGCGGTATCTGTTTCATAATAAAAGTTTTATACCAATATGACATAGAGAATTAGCGGAAGGAAATGGGATCCTAATCATAAATGCGGTATCTGTTTCATAATACAAGCTTTAATTCTATATGACATAGAGCATTAGCTGCAGGAAATGAGATACTAATCATAAATGGGGTATCTGTTTCATAATACAAGCTTTAAACCTATATGAAAGAGAATTATCTGCAGGAAATGAGATTCTAATCATAAATGGGGTATCTGTTTCATAATGCAAGCTTTAAATCTATATGACATAGAGCATTAGCTGCAGTTAATGTGATACCAATCATAAATGTGGTATCTTTTTCATAATACAAGCTTTAATTCTATATGACATACAGCATTAGCTGCAGGAAATGCGATACTAATCATAAATGGGGCATCTGTTTCATAATACAAGCTTTAATTCTATATGACATAGAGCATTAGCTGCAGGAAATGCGATACTAATCATAAATGTGGTATCTGTTTCATAATACAAGCTTTAAGCCAATATGACATAGAGCATTAGCTGCAGGAAATGGGATCCTAATCATAAATGGGGTATCTGTTTCATAATACAAGCTTTAAACCTATATGACACAGAGTATTAGCTGCAGGAAATCAGATACTAATCATAAATGGGGTATCTGTTTCATAATACAAGCTTTAAATCTATATGACATAGAGCATTAGCTGCAGGAAATGCAATACTAATCATAAATGGGGCATCTGTTTCATAATACAAGCTTTAATTCTATATGACATAGAGCATTAGCTGCAGGAAATGCGATAATAATCATAAATGGGACATCTGTTTCATAATACAAGCTTTAAACCAATATGACATAGAGTATTACCTGCAGGAAATGAGAAACTAATCATAAATGGGGTATTTGTTTCATAATGCAAGCTTTAAATCTATATGACATAGTGCTTTAGCTACAGGAAATGCTATACTCATTATAAATGGGACATTTGTTTCATAATACAAGCTTTAATTCTATATGCATAGAGCATTAGCTGCAGGAAATGCGATACTAATCATAAATGGGGCATCTGTTTCATAATACAAGCTTTAAATCTATATGACATAGTGGATTAGCTGCAGGAACTGCAATACTAATCATTAATGGGGCATCTGTTTCTTAATACAAGCTTTAATTCTATATGACATAGAGCATTAGCTGCAGGAAATGAGATACTAATCATAAATGGGGTATCTGTTTCATAATGCAAGCTTTAAATCTATATGACATAGTGCTTTAGCTACAGGAAATGCAATACTAATCATAAATGTGGTATCTGTTTCATAATACAAGTTTATACCTATATGACATAGACCATTAGCTGCATAAAATGAGATACTAATCATAAATGGGGTACCTGTCTCATAATACAAGCTTTAAATCTATCTGACATAGAGCATTAGCTGCCAAAAATGCTATACTAATCATAAATGGGGTACCTGTCTCATAATACAAGCTTTAAATCTATATGACATAGAGCATTAGCTACAGGAAATGAGATACTAATCATAAATGGGGCATCTGTTTCATAATACAAGCTTTAAATATATATGACATACAGCATTAGCTGCCAGAAATGCTATACTAATCATAAATGGGGTACCTGTCTCATAATACAAGCTTTAAATCTATATGACATAGAGCATTAGCTACAGGAAATGAGATACTAATCATAAATGGGGCATCTGTTTCATAATACAAGCTTTAAATCTATATGACATAGAGCATTAGCTACAGGAAATGTGAAAATGAAATTTGCTTGAAACCACCACGAGGAAGAAAGTTGTAAATCCTTTTATTAATGAGAACAAGCGCTTTCACGCAATAAAATGCGCTTCATCAGGTTACAATTTTACTAAAATTTCAGCCATTTATATAGTAAAAAGGCATTACCAATTATTCAATCAATTTATAATTAAAAACAGAAACAATTAAGATAATTTATCAAAATGACAGTGATATGCTGGTGTTTACTAAAACAGAAGCCTATACATACCATATAATAACATTTTTTAAAAAATCTGCAACCATCATTATATATATATTAGATCGCATATGTATATTAAGTCAAGATATAAATTATATCTATAATTAATACAATCAGACTCCTACATTGGTTCTCAAGGAAGTTCTGCCCATATATGGGAAAGAGCCCCTATCAGTAGCTGGTCGTCGCACATCACAATTGGTAAGCAGTGATAACACGGAAAAATACATACTTCTGCTGTTTATTATATTAGTCATATGACTGAAAAAGCCATATGACACTATAGCTTCAAAAGCGCAGTATATAGTAAAGTTCATAAGGATAATCTTCCACTAAAAAATTTTTATATTAAAACAAAGGCCATATTACAATGATTAATTAATTACGGTTCTACTACTAAAAGCCGAAGCTGAAAAACTAAGGGAAAGTGCGCAAGAGCACAAAAGGTTATCTGTCACTATTCCATTATTTTCTAAACCTTGAAAAATTATGGGCATTAAAACAGCCCAATTTTAACTATTTTTAGCTATTTTTATATATATGTAATTCATTTCTAAAAATAATATATGTTTTTTAAAAATATTATTTGATAAACTGTATATACAAAACATGAATAAATTAGAAATTCAAAGCGAACACCTATAGTGACAGCTGTGACTTCGCAGAATTAATAAGTTAATGTATATGATGGTATTAACAAATAACATGAATATTATAATCCAAGGATATATATTATATCCATAACTAATATAATCAAGCTGCGACCACTTGGCTTAAAGATGTTTAGGCCCATGTGGAGAGATCCTTGTTTTGCTGTCTAGCCACTATACAATACGTTTCAAATTCAAAACGCAAGCACATACTTTCCGATATAGTTTCCATATGTCAATCTCAAAATTACAAAAACAAAATATAATATTATAGCAAGGTGAATACATAGAATATTGTAAAGCTAGTAAAATAAAATATTCTGTCATTGAAAGAAAATCAACTTTATTTCAGCCAATAAAGGCCGAAACTAGTATGCTAAGAATGAATGCTATTATATACATATAGAAGCACAGAAATTATGTATCACTGTTCTACTAATCTTTGTGTCTAACAAAATCATCGGCCTCTAGTCAGTCCCCATTTTTCATTTTCTCTGTCATAAATTAATTTCCAATAGTATGTGTTTAAGAAAATGCTATTGGAAACGTCTTGTAATGGATATTGATATAGACATCAATTATTAAAACTACAGGGTGGCAAAAGACATATTCATCAGATATCTAGCAGAATCCAAAATTGAGCATGTAACTAAACAAAAATAAAACCGCTTATAATTAAAAATAACCAACAGTATACTAAACATGAAACTGGTATAGAGCAAGACAGATCACCTGCTCACAAGATATTATAATATGATATTAAACTAATGAGTGATGGCTCACGTAGGGCCCAATAGGGCAGGCCGAATATTGATCATGGTGTTCAAACCAGGTAGTATATGAGCTTTTAATCTCAGAATCCATCTGAGTTCAAATGTTTCCAAAGTGTTCATATGGTTATAGGAAATGTGATACTAATCATAAATGGGGCATCAGTTTCATAATACAAGCTTTAAATCTATATGACATAGAGCATTAGCTGCAAGAAATATGATACTAATAATAAATGGGGTATCTTTTTCATAATACAAGCTTTAAAACTCTATGACATAGAGCGTTAGCTGCAGAAAATGTGATACTAATTATAAATGGGGTATCTGTTTCATAATAGAAGTTTGAAATCTATATGACATAGTGCATTAACTGCAGGAAATGAGATACTAATCATAAATGGGGAACCTGTTTCATAATACAAGCTTTAAATCTATATGACACAGCATTAGCTGCAGGAAATGAGATACTAACCATAAAAGGGGTAACTTTTACATAATACAAGCTTTAAATCAATATGACATAGAGCATTAGCTGCAGGAAATGAGATATTGTTGTACCTTTTGGCTTTTCCCGGTTAGGGGTTGCCACAGCGGAACTCCGGTTCGCTAATGATTGGCAGTAGATTTTTACATGCCGAGTTGCTGGCCCTGACGCACAACCTTCAGCGAAGGTACGCCCATTCACGCATGTCTCCACACAGAAGACGCTCTAGCTGAGAATCGAACAGGACAACATCTTACTGTGAGGCGACAACGCTACCGCAGCACCACCACTGCAGTAGCTGCAGAAAATGAGATACTACTCATAAATACGGTACCTGTTTCATAATACAGGCTTGAAATCTATATGACATACAGCATGAGCTGCGGAAAATGCAATACTAATCATAAATGGGGCATCTGTTTCATAATACAAGCTTTAATTCTATATGACATAGAGCATTAGCTGCAGGAAATGTGATACTAATAAAAATGGGGCATCTGTTTCATAATACAAGCTTTAAACCTATATGACATAGAGCGTTAGCTGCAGGAAACGAGATACTAATTCTAAATGGGGTATCTGTTTCATAATACAAGCTTTAATTCTATACAAAATAGAGAATTAGCAGCAAAAATTGCGATACTAATCATAAATGTGGTATCTGTTTCATAATACAAGCTTTAAATCTATATGACATAGAGAACTCGCTGCAGGAAATGCGATACGTATCATAAATGGGGTATCTGTTTCATAATACAAGCGTTAAACCTATATGACATAGAGCATTAGCTGCAGGAAATGTGATACTAATCATAAATGGGGCATCTGTTTCATAATACAAGCTTTAATTCTATATGACATAGAGCATTAGCTGCAGGATATGCGATACTAATCATAAATGGGGCATCTGTTTCATAATGCAAGCTTTAAATCTATATGACATAGCACATTTGCTGCAGGAAATGCAATACTAATCATAAATGGGGCATCTGTTTCGTAATACAAGCTTTAATTCTATATGACATAGAGCATTAGCTGCAGGAAATGCAATACTAATCATAAATGGGGTATCTGTTTCATAATACAAGCATTAAACCAATATGACATATAGCATTAGCTGCAAGAAATGAGATCCTAATCATAAATGGAGTATCTGTTTCATAATACAAGCTTGAAATCTATATGACATAGAGCATTAGCTGCAGGAAATGAGATACTAATCATAAATGGTGTATCTGTTTCATAATTCAAGCTTGAAATCTATATGACATAGAGCATTATCTGCAGGAAATGCGATACTAATCATAAATAGGGTATCTGTGTTATAATACAAGCTTTAAATCTATATCACATAGAGCTGAGCCATACCAAAGTTTTGAATATGGTGCAAAACTGGACAGCCATAGTGAGTGCAGTCTCTGAGAACTGGCAGTAGCATGCTGGTAGCGGTATGTAACAGGCGTCAATGTGCATTCTCTGAGACCTGGCAGTAGCATGCTGGTAGCTGTATGTAACAAACGGCAACATGCAGTCTCTGAGACCTGGCAGTAGCATGCTGGAAGTGGTATGTAACAGAAGGCAACATGCAGCCTCTGAGACCTGGCAGTAGCATGCTGGTAGCGGTATGTAACAGATGGCAACGTGCAGTCTCTGAGACCTGTCAATAGCATGCTGGTAGCGATATGTAACAGACGGCAACGTGCAGTCTCTGAGACCTGTCAGTAGCATGCTGGTTGTGGTATGTAACAGACGGCAATGTGCAGTCTCTGAGACCTGGCAGTAGCATGCTGGTAGCAGTATGTAACAGACAGCAACATACAGTCTTTGAGACCTGGCAGCAGCATGCTGGTAGCAGTATGTAACAGATGGCAGCATGCAGTCTCTGAGACCTGGCAGTAGCATTCTGGTAGCGGTATGTAACAGACGGCAACGTACAGTCTTTGAGACCTGGCAGTAGCATGCTGATAGCAGAATGCAACAGACGGCAACGTGCAGTCTCTGAGACCTGGCAGTAGCATTCTGGTAGCAGTATGTAACAGAAGGCAACTCTGCTGTGGTGTTTTGCAAAAGGTGTAACTGGTCAGTCTTGAATCACTGTTTGTTAATCTGAGCTTTACATATTTAACTGTTTGTTTAATTTTAAGTTGATATTAAAGACTGAGTTCCAGCAAAGGAGTAACACAGTAAAATCATAAATGCATTTTAAGAAACAAAATAATAAACAGTAAAAATAAATAAAGTGCAAAATACTATAATGAGATGATGGAGACCTAATTTACACCTCATGAAGAGCACCAAATAGGCAGGACTTAGTGCTCCGTTTAAGAGCAATCAGTGTAACAAATCTTCCCAACCACCCTGATAAGTGGTTCCAAATGTAAAGCCAATAAAAAGAATAGAATATTTTCAAGGTGACTCTAGGTGGACATTGGGATATCCAGAAAACCCAGGGTGAAAAAGTTCAAACCATGACTGAACCAATGCTAGTTCAGGAGCTCAGGTTAAGGGAGGCCCAAACTATGAAGCACAAAACAGACAACAATCCAAACTTGAAAACTGATACATAACTGCACTGCAGCCAATACAGACACCATGGAATTGGCACAATATGGAGTTATCTAGAGACCTCTGTCAATGGCTGAATTACAGATACTGAACCAATTGCAGATGGCCAAACTCTGAGTCAGGAAGCCTTAAATACAGGACATTACAGTGGCCAAGTCAAAAGGAAGACAAGGTGTGCGTCATCACTGGAAGGTCTGCAATTTGAACAAAAGTGCTTGATGAAGGTGAAATTCCTCAGACAAAAACAAGAGGACTTGACAACAGCAGACACATGTCCTTAAGAGTGAGCAATTTGTCAAAGACCACCCCTACATTAGATGCCTTTTATATGAATTACCATTCATCACCTCTGT
The DNA here is from genome assembly GCF_019279795.1 of Protopterus annectens. Lineage (NCBI taxonomy): Eukaryota > Metazoa > Chordata > Ceratodontiformes > Protopteridae > Protopterus > Protopterus annectens. The sequence goes on along the minus strand of NC_056748.1, from coordinate 1,128,792,158 downwards.
GTGCAGTACCATGGGCAACAGTAGAATGAATGTGCTGCAGAAAGGGATGCGAATAGTCATACCAATGACCTAAGATGGTTATTTATCATTCAGGGGAGGATGCACTCTGGGTTTGCATCTAATCTGCTTAAGGTCCACACAGATTCAAGATAAATGTAGGGGTACATCTGTATGTCATTTGTGCGAACAGTGGTACTGTAAACTTCTCTGATGAATAATGCTTCCTAATGGAAACACTTGCATTGCAAGCAGCAATGGAACCAAAATGAAATCCCAAAGTATCCCACAGATCAGAGAGAAAGGAATTATTAAAATGGTTGCAAGAGTAGAAGTAATTACTACATTTTACATGTCCTATATTGTGTTTGCCTTTAGAAAATATGGGCAGTCCTACAATCTAATACACAAAATGATTCCAGACATTTTAAATGTAAACTGAATATGTATATATAAATATATTTATGTATACACCACTAACTCAGAAATTCTTCCCCCAGGCTATAATATTTTCTGACTTGACTAGCACTCTAAAAAAAGTGGAGGTGTAGCCATTCTATACTCAGAACAATTCTTACTGTACCCTCTTCCCACCCCACTCCTATGTTTCACCCCACTGAGGTCCTTATAGTCATTTGTAAACTCAATAATCACAAAAAAACGTGCTATTGTTGCAATCTACATCCCCTCCGGTAACAACATTCTTATCTTAGAACAATTTATCTCCTGGCTCTCTGATAATATCGTCTATGAGACCATTATCCTGGGTGATGTTAACATTGACTGGTCCACTTTTAACGCTGACTCTCCCAATGCTTGCATTAACCCTTATGGCTTCACTCAACTTATCTCTACTCCCAGTAGATATAATGAACACACCAACAATGGTACAATCATTGATTGGGTGCTAGCTTCCAACCCAAACCTCTATCACCATCCATGTACTCTTCCCGACTCTATCAGTGACCATCCTCCCACCCTTGTACATAGACGCTCACCTCAACTACAAGGACTCCCCAATTATAAAGACTGCCGCAAAGTAACTTCGACCCTACTGCCTTCAATAATATACTTTCCTCCTTCAGCAGGTCCTTCTTGCTTAACCTACCTTTAGATGAGGTTGTCTCAAAATTTAACAAAATCTTCGATACCCTAAACTCTCTGGCCCACATCAGAAAAATTTTACTGAAATCTAACTTTTCACCTTGGCTAACACAATCCACCCGTAACCTTATGCTACAGAGAAATAGAGCATAGAGGTTATGGAAAAGAACAAATCTCCCAACCCATCTACAAAATTATAGAGAACTTGAGGAACCATACCAAAAAGTACATTGACAATGACAAAAACAATATTATCAGAAACCACTAAATAATCCCCATTCTAACCCCAGACTGTTCTGGAACAATATTAACAATATTCTCCATCCAGGCAAGCCTTCCACACCTAGTCCCTGTCCTAATAGTTCTGACCTCACTACTGCTACTCTTCTAAACTCTTTCTTCATCGATTCTATTAAAAATATTACCACAAATATGTCTTCAAACCCGCCTTCAAATGATACTCTTCCAATTTCACCTACCCCCACTTTCTCGCTAACCCACCTCCATTGCATTTATTTGCTCTCTCTTCTCTAAATTTAAGCCATGTTCCCCTTCTGCTGACAACTTACTCCTGCAATTTCTCAAAGTTGCCTCCTATTCCATTGTCTACCCCATCTCCATACTTATCAATAGATCTATCATCGAAAACACTGTGAACAAACTATGAAAAAAACTATATGTCATTCGTCCCCATAAAGGAGGAAACTCTACAGACCCCTCCAACTACTGCCCCATCACAATCCTATCTCCCCTCTCCAAGATTATGGAAAAATGTATTCACAAACAAATCCTTGAACACATCATGTAGGATAATATCCTAACACCAATATAACATGGTTTTCTTCCCCATCATAGCACCACCACTGTTCTTATAGCTTTCACTCAGACCATTGCCAAAGCCCGTGATGAAAACAAACTAGGTCTCTAGTCTCTTCCTTGATTTATCCAAAGCTTTGACACGGTATCCCACAATCTGTTTATATCTAAACTTAAAGACCTTAACCTCTCCTAATCTATTATACTCTGGTTCACTAGTTACCTCTCTAATAGACTTCAATCTGTTAGGTGGCTATCAGACACCTATCCTTTCCTTCCTGTTTATACTGGTGTACCCCAAGGTTCAATACTAGGGCCCCTCCTCTTTCACAGTTTTTACAAATAATCTGCGCACTTTCTGCCCCCATGCCTTTCTTATCCAATATGCTGATGATTCCACTATCATATCCTGTTTTGATAATCTCCCACACCTTTTATCCCTTACCCAAGACTCGCTTCTATCTGTTGAAAAATGGCTAACTAGCAACAAACTCCTACTTAACACAAAAAAAACAAAACTACTTCTGTTCCACCCTAAAAACCTACAACACTACAAAACCTCCTTCTCTGTCTCTTCTCTCAACAAGACTACTATCTCAGCAGAAACTCATAGCAAACTCCTTGGTGTGGTTCATAGGTTCATAGGTTCATAGGTTCATACTATGCTATCTGCCCAAGGGCATTTATAAGCCTAGCCCATAGTTATGTGGCTTTCGCCACCCCTTTAGTTTGAATAAAACTATGCCTATTATTTTGCTGTGCCTCTGTCAAGCAGTGACACTGAAGTAATCCCTGGGGTATATCTGCGATCTCCCATCCATTGGTCAAGATTACTCTTGAACAAGGCCAGCGAGGTGCTCTGCCTCACATGTACCGGGATTTTGTTCCACAGCATAGGGAGTCTCTGGGTGATGAATCTGTCCCTCCAGCACGTTCTATTAATAACCGTGTCAAGGTTTAAGTCTCCGCCCTTGTGGTTCTGAGGGATCTAGATTTTTTGAGGTGAAGCATATTCATCAAATCTGGGTTTGACATGGCCTTATATGTCAGGCACAGGTCACCTCTGAGCAAGCGGTATGAGACTGAATAGAGCTGGAGTTCTTTCAGTCGGGCAGCATAAGACATATTTTTGAGACCCTTTATCCTTTTGGTGAGGAACTTTTGGGGCCTTTCCAGCTGCTGCAGGTGTCGGGTCAGATACATTCCGAATGGGGCATTGTATTCAATCATAGGTCTAATGAGTGATGAGTACAGGGGACGATGACCTCCCTTGATCTAGATGTGAATCCCTTCATGATCAGGTGGGCAATGTAGAAGGTTTTCCTAACTACTTTAGCAACATGAGTGTCAAACGAAAGGCTACTGTCAACCTGGGTACCCAGATCCCTGATGACTTCTTCTGTGCTCATTGGATTGCCACCTATATGGTAGCTAGGGGTAACCTTGTTTTTCCCAAAGGGTATGACTATGCATTTCTTGGTGTTTAACTTTAGGCCATGGCTCTGGCACCAGTTATCTGTTTCTGTGAGGCCCTTCTGAAGGATATCTGTGTCAGATGTGTTTTCAACTATGGCGCCCAGTTTGCAGTCATCTGCAAACTTTGTCAGCCATAACCCTCCTGTGTTTGCTTGCACTTCAGAAAAGTAGATGCCGAACAAGTGTGGACCCAGGACTGAGCCCTGTGGGACACCACTTGTGACAGGCTTTGAGTCTGACATGGCTCCAGCAACTCTGACCCTGTGGGTTCTGTCACTTAGCCAGTTTGCAACCCATCTTGTGATGTATGGGTTTACATTCAAGCTGATGAGTTTTTCGATGATACCTGAGTGGGGTATTGTGTCAAGGCCTTTGCCAGGTCGAGGTAGGCTGTATGGACTGCCTTTCCTCATCAATGGCCTTGGTGACTGTCTCAAAAAGTCAACCAAGTTTAAAAGGCATGATCTGCCTTTGACAAAGCCAAACTGGGTTGGATCCAAAGTCTGCAAGTTCCCTATGGCTTTATTTATGAGTTCCATTATGATCCTCTCCATGGCTTTGCAGATAAGGCTTGTCAAGCTAATAGGACGGTAATTTCCAGGGTCGGTGGAGGCACCGCCCTTGTGAAGTGGGACCACAGTCGCCGTGCGCCACTCCTTGGGTACGTATCCTGAGGTGAGGCTAAGATTAAACAGCTGTCCTAACTGCGGGTTTAATTCCTCATTGAGTTCATGGAGCACACAGCCGGGGACACCATCCGGTCCCATGGATGCTGTGTTTTTTGCCTTGGAGAGAGCAGTTCTCACCTGGGCGTTGGAGATGTTTGGGGGGCTACAATCCTCTGGTATAGATATCTCTCCTTTTGGAGGAGGGGGAGAAGTTTGCACTGAACCTGTCAGCCAGTATGTTGGCAATGTGTGTAGGTTCAGTAATCTTCACATCATTTTGAACTAATTCTGAGCATATCTGGGAGTTTCCTCCTAGGTTTCTAATATAGCTAAAGAAGGCCTTATGATTGTCTTTTGAGTCATTGGCAATTTTTCTCTCAAAATTTGCCTTGGATGATTTTATGAGAGCTCTTAGTTTTTTACTTATAATGATCAAAGGTGTCTTACCTTTCAAGGATTTGTAGTAGCTTCCTCCTTTTGTTGTAGAGCTTGTTTATGGCTGGGGTCCACCAGACTGGACGCTTGCCTTTGGTACAAAGAGTCTTAGTTTTGTTTGGGATTGTCTGATCCATGCAGTCCTGTAGGTGCTGGTAGAAGGCATTTGTAAGTGATTCAGCGGTTTGAGTAATGTTTACCACTGGCTCAGGGGCCTTAAAGGAGAACACACTAGTTTTTAGAAGTGTGAAATCGGCTTTTGAGAAGTTTTTCACTGTGGTCTTTTTTATTTCAGGTGGGGGTGGGATGAGGACCTCCAGCGAGATTAGTTTATGATCTGATCTCACCAGTGAGGGGTATACTTCCGGTGTTGAACATTGTGATCCCATGTTCGTGATGATGAGATCAAGTATGTTTTCTCCTCTTGTGGGGATGGTGACTAGTTGTTCCATGGCATTTGAGTTTATGAACTCCAGGAACCTTTGGGCTAGAGTGTTTGGGCTTGAGTAGTGTTCCCAGTCTATATTAGGGTAGTTGAAGTCACCTAGTATGATGGTGTTTGGAGATACATTTATCCCCTCCAATGTTTTCAGGAAGGCCATGTGAGGTTCCTGAGTTTGAGAGGGTGGCCTGTAACATGCTACAAATTGCAGAGCAGTCTTGCCTATGGTTAATTGCACCTGGATGGTCTCCAATGCATCGTGCATTGCCACCAACCTTGAGGTGTGGGTGTCCTTTATGAATATGGACACCCCCCCTCCTTTCTTGGTGTTGTCCGGATTTTGGGGCCGGAACGCATGATATGAGGTGAAACCTGATAGTGCTGGGGTGCTCTCAGGAGCCTTGAACCAGGTTTCTGTCACAGCACAGACATCAATGTTCTCCATACTGAGAAGGGCCTCGAGTGCGTGCATCTTGAGATTGAGACTTCTGGCATTGAGCAGCATTACCCTTAGTTTTTTTTTCCTTTTTTGTGTTCTAGTAGGTTTAGAATTTGAGCCTTGCCTAAAAAAGGCACTATGGGGGTGGCAAGAGCCTTTGCCAATATCCGGAAGCCTAGGGGTGACAGGTGCAAGCCGTCCCTTAAGCAGCGTGGCTTGTCCAGCATGTCATCCCAGGCAGACAGACATTGGATCCCCTTTGAATGACACCAGAATTTAAGCCAATTATTAAAGATGATCATCTTATCACTGTATTGTGGCATCATTCTAGGTGAAGGTAGGATACTGCTCAAGGTCAGGGTCATACCTGCCTGGGCTACATAATCAGAGAGCTCCTCAATGTCTCTTTTCATGTAGTCCAAGGAGGTACGCCTCAGGTCGTTGACACCAGCGTGGACAATGACTGAGTCATACTTGTACCTGCTGTTGAGAGACCTGAGTGCTTGCGTTATGTGGCGGATTCTAGCGCCCGACAGGCAGCTTACTGTGACCTTCTCCTTACTCAGTCTGGTGAGCGGGACGTCAGTGTGTCTGACTATGGAGTCACCTATGACAAGTATGTTTGGTGTTGTATTTGGCCTTAAGGGCAGTGACTGCTTTGCACACTGATTTTGTTGTTTATGTGTTGTTTGTGTGGTGTATTGAGTTTGCAGTTGCTTGGGTGTCTGGTTTGGAGGCCTCTGCTGTTTAGGTAAATTTTTACTCAGAGCCTCCGAGTATGTCTTAGTGTGTTTATGTGTTTGATTCAGTGGTGTGGTTGAGTTATGTGAGACTGGTATTGTGGTGTGTGTAGTTGCCTTCTCCTCCTGCCTGGTCTTGCCAGTCCTGAGTTGAGGGAGCTCAGCCTCCAGTCTGGCTAAATAGCTGCATCTCTCACAAGTGTTAGTGTTACGTGGGAGGAGGAGAGGGTTGTCCGTGTACATGAGGCAATTGTAACATTGTCTCAGAATTCCCAGATTCACCAACTGGGCAGGAGAGGACGCCAGCATCTGACCCTTCGACATGCTAGAAAGAATTATGAGTTGGTATGAGACAGAAAAGTAGTGGGCTTAGCAGGGAAGTGGGCACTCCTGGGGGTTTTGCTAGTGAGAGATTTGTATAATATAGGAGTGCTTGACCTGCAAAGAGAATGCTTATAAGACAAGGGATATGCTTATAAGACAAGTGCTGAGCTTTTTGAGAGGAAAAAGCTATTTGGAACAAGTGCTGCACTTTTTAGTGAAGGTGTAAACTGTTTAGGTTCCTAACAGAGCAGTTCTAAGGGAAAAAGTGAAGAACTGGTTATTGATGTTCAACTTAAGTTTGATATCCACATTCTACAAGCCATCACAAAACACACCAAAGACTAGACCTACTATACAGGAATAAAAAATGCCTTACAAAGAACAAAAAAAAAATCTCTGGCCCAAACTTTTCTACTACCTACTCTCTTTTATGCTGTACCTATTCTCACCAACTTACAAACCAATTTCATGGCTAAACTTGAATCTACCTACAATAAAATAGCTAAATTTACTGCAAATCTCCCATACTGCTCCCACCACTACTTGGCCCTACAACATCTTTTTTGGCCAGAGGCTCATAACCAACTCTTACTTCCTCGACTCCAGCTCTGGAAGTCTGTAAGCCCATCAAACAAGCTGGGAAACTTCTTTATAACCATTCTGTTGCTAATATTTAGAATAAACTTCCCCTATACCTAAGAGCAACCTCTAGTACTTCCTGTTTCAAACAAAAGTTAAAAGATTACATGATCAGAATGTTGTGCTGCCCCTGTCTCACTCCAACCTGACCTACCCCTCCGCCATCTTCCCTTCCTCCCCCATTTAGCTAGTACTATATCGGCAATCATCTTTACTCCTGTTTTATTCATCTTTTCTTCTAGTAGTCAGTTCTACCTTAATGTCAGATAAGAATCGTAATATATGTTACTCATGCCAATCAAACTGTAATTGTATATTCTGCTGTTATATGCATTTTTACCCTCTGTACATATGCTGCGGTAGCGTTGTCACCTCACAGTAAGACATTGTCCTGTTCGATTCTCAGCTGAAGCGTCTTCTGTGTGGAGACATGCGTGAATGGGCGTACCTTTGTTGAAGGTTGTGCGTCAGAGGTGGCAACTCAGCACGTAAAAATCTACTGCCAATCATTAGCGGACTGGAGTTTTGCTGTTGTGACCCCTAACCGGGAAAAGCCGAAAGACACAACAACAACAACATATGGAACTAAATAAGATTTGTATAAAAGTCTGGCTCTGTACTGACATACCTTAGAATTTCTTTATTGTATAGTAGGTACCCTACTGGTGTATCTTGTCATGGTTTATGTATTTTTATTCGTTCATTGTTTAGGTTTTTTTTTTTTTTTGGAGATTTTCTCCTCGGGCCTCTGCTGAAAAAGGGTTTCTAGCCCAGTCAGACTAACAAATGTCAAATAAATAATATAATAATAAATGAAATATGCATATATGACTAACTCAAAACATAGAATACACATTTGGTAGAACCCCCCCCCCCCATCCACCTTATTGTGTGCCCTAACACTATAGATTGCTTTTCTAAAAATACTTTCCATAACAGTGACACTAGCAAGACAACACGTGATCTTGGTGTTTTGTAGAGGGGACTTTTTTCAATGGCAGAGAAGTATTCAATTCTCTTTGTTTTCTTTTCTTCTACCATGTGTGATTCTCTCTTTTGAGCTTTCTACCTTTCATGACGTGCACACATATGTATTTGTAGGGTTAGAACGGGGTGGGGGTTAGCATAATGGTTAAGTTCTTTTCACAGATAGAAATTACAGGGTTTGATTCTGACCTCTGGCTATTGGCTAGGCTTGTAATAATCTGCAGAGTGATAGCCTAGTATTTACCTCAGAACCTATATATATATAAATGTTTATGTGTGCTCCATCTCCATACTGTAAACATAAACCTTTTAACAGAAGCAAATGTACTAGAAAATGAAATTAGGAGCAAATTGGCTGCATTCAGCTACTTTCTATACAGTAAATATGAATATATGAAATTATGAGTTTTATTTTATGAACAGTGTGCCTTATCCTGCTTTCAAAATATATTCTCAGACTCATGAACCAGCACAAATAGTTTCTGTTAAGCTTGTCTTTTCTTAACTCATATCAATATATGAATATGAAAATGACCACAATTTGCAGAACTGTAATGTTTTTCTGATGGCAGCTGACAGGAAAATGTGCATTTTAAAGAAGATATTGAGATTCAAGGAGCACTTAACCTTGAAACCATCATACAAATAAGAAACAGTGATGCCTAGAAAAGAAGCTGAAAAGTGACATTCATCCATAAATGCAATAGAAGTCCCATAAATCAAAAAGTAATCTTCAGAAAAATGCAGCTAAAGATTTACTAGTAAAGTATTCCAAGCAAGACAAAAAAACCCTGCCAGGCTAAGAATCCAAAATATTTTTCAGTTTCCTGAAAGTCATTTGTGATATACCCAGCTTTTGCAATTAGCTGTATTGCTACATATCAAAAGAATAAGTAAAAGTTTTTGTTTTTTTTTTTGTTTGTTTTTATGTTGGTTGCATTACTATTTTGAAACAGTAAAAATAACAGCACAGCTCTGATTAAAGTAAATAACAGAGCTTTCCTAGTTTTAGATATTTACATAGGTGACGTATCATCTTTTGTTATATTTTAATTGATGTACTTGTGGCCTTTTTATTTATTTATTTAACATTTGTTAACCAGGAAAGTCCGACTTGGAACAAAGCCAATTTTCAGTGGAGGCCCAGGGAGAGACATTTTTGAATGGAGGGTAATTTTTTGGTACATATCTAAAATGACTGCAGACATATGAGTAGTTGTCCATTTTGTCCAATTACATGCATTTCAAATTTGGTTACAATAATACATGGTAATGCAGAAAATGGGGAAAGCCAGTGTTGGGCCTTCTGAACATAGGTTGATATAGTATAAGAATGGATATGTAGTGAATGTTCAACACTTATCTATTAATTTCACCAGCATTTTAAAGTTTTAGAGTCAGACAGTCTCTGAATAGCATCTTTTACAGATGAAAGGGCTATATTGCTTAAAGAATTAGACTGTTGGTCATATGACAGTAAAGAACATGTTGGCTGATTCACTGTGGTTAAACAAGGTGCATAGTCACGTGACTTG
>NC_056748.1:1128377556-1128435056 GCF_019279795.1 Protopterus annectens | reverse complement strand
CTGATCTCGTCTGTCAACCTGTCCATCACCATTGCAAATAAGAAAGGGCTCAGAGCTGATCCTTGATGTAATCCCACCTCCATCTTAAACGCATCCATCACTCCCACCGCAGACCTCACCTCTGTCACACTACCCTCGTACATATCCTGTACCACTCTTACATACTTCTCTGACACTCCCGACTTCCTCATATAATACCACAACTCCTTTCTAGGCACCCTGTCTTATGCTTTCTCTAAGTCTACAAAAACACAATCCAACTCCTTCTGAACTTCTCTGTACTTCTCCATCAACACTCTCAGAGCAAACATCGCATCTGTAGTGCTCTTTCCTGGCATGAAACCATACTCCTGATTACTAATCATCACCTCCCTTCTTAACCTAGCTTCCACTACCCTTTCCCATAACTTCATGTTGTGACTGATCAATTTAATCCCTCTGTAGTTACTACAGCTCTGCACATCACCCTTATTCTTAAAAATCGGTACCAAAACACTTTTTCTCCATTCCTCAAGCATTCTCTCACTTTCCAAAATTTCATTAAACAATCCGGTTAAAAACTCAACTGCCATTTCATCTAAACACCTCCATGCTTCCACAGGTATGTCATTTGGACCAACAGCCTTTCCACTCTTTATTCTCGTCATAGCTATCCTTACTTCCTCCTTGCTAATCCATTGCACTTCATGATTCACTATCCTCACATCATCCAACCTTCTCTCCCTCTCATTCTCTTCATTCATCAACCCCTCAAAGTACTCTTTCCATCTGCTCAACACACTCTCCCCGCTTGTAAGTATGTTTCCCTCATTATCCTTTAAATCCTTTACCTGCTGCACATCTTTCCTAGCTCGGTCCCTCTGTCTAGCCAATCGGTACAGGTACTTTTCTCCCTCCTTAGTGTCCAACCTTTCATACAACTCTTCATATGCCTTATCCTTAGCCTTCACCACCTTTGTCTTTGCCATGCACCTCATCTCCTTATACTCCTGTCTACTTTCATCATCTCTCTGACAATCCCACTTCTTCTTTGCCAACCTCTTTCTCTGTTTACTTTCCTGTACTTCCTCATTCCATCACCAGGTCTCCTTGTCATCCTTCCTCTGTCCAGATGTCATAACAAGCACCTTTCTAGCCATCTCCCTTACTAGCTCTGCTGTAGTTACCCAGCTATTTGGTAACTCTTCACTGCCACCCAGTGCCTGTCTTAAGTCTTCCCTGAACTGCACCTCACAATTACCTTTTTTCAATTTCTACTGCAAAATATATGCTGCAAAAATTATCTTCCCTGATCTTGACAAATGCACGCTATCCTGTCTGAACATGTGTGCCCAAAACTAGGCTTGCATGCTCTACACATTTCAATTTTTTAAAACAGGACAATTTTCCATGTAGGTATTTACCCCAAAATTATTTTCATTCACGGTGACCTATGTTTTCTATAGGTGATTTGTGAAAAATACGTCCTAACACCAGTACAAGGTATACTAAGTTCCCTACTAACAGTCAGGGAATCCTTGCAGATGACATTATTTGTACAGACATGAATAAAAACATATCTGTACTTCCTTACATTAAGGTATTCCAAGGCTTGTCTCACATCTTCTATTTTGCTCCTGGCAAGCATAACACTATTCAGTGTTCATTATCTTCACTACAAATATAAGTATTAGTTCCTCTAATAACTGACTCTTTAATTACAAGAATGTCTTTGCTGACCAGCTCTGAAAAATCTTCAGCTTCTAATACAGTAATATTTGCTCTATCAATTGTTACGAAGGATAGATCTTCATCACCGTTAGTCTTATTAATCCCTCTATTTTCATTGTGTATTAAATTCTCATCCATCTGGTGTTGTAAATCCACAGCTTCAGCCATGTAGTCAACATCTGTCTTTCTCTTCTTTTTTCATGCAGTAATGTTCTTCAATCCTTCCATGTTCAGTTTTGATTTCTTCCTTTTCATCTGCCCCTTGCCTCTTTTTTCTACCTTCTATTTTTGGAAAACTGAGGCCTTTTTTCTGTAGACTGAAGCTTTTCAGATAAAATATTATCATTCCTGTAACCTTTGTGTTACACATAACAAAGCAGTGTCTTTTTTAGTACGTATTGTCTTTACTGTACAGACAATAATCAGTTTCGTTTTCTTGCATGTTATTTGTTGTGAACGTCTTTTTTTCTTTCTTTTTTTGTTTCCTTCTAAACAGTCCGGAGCCTCAGATTGCTAAATACTTGCATCCAAAATTCCAAAGTTGTCAGGGGCTTCGTCTTGTTTTATTGGGGTTGAATGATCTTTACAGACAATAGATGCATCATTTCCTAAATGTGTTCTTTTTGTTCTTTGCCTAACATTATTTATTTCACCAGTCCAGTCATTAATATACGAAACAACAGTTCTTCAAGCTGTGCCAGTTGCACAAGTGCAATCATCATCAGTAAGTCTAGATTTACTTCTAACAATGGTAAGCAAATCATCCACCTTTTGACACGAGGAATATAGATCACTGGTGTTATCAGTTGGTACCGTTCAATATGCATAGCATTTATTACTCTGCAAGATATTTGTGCATTAGCAAATCATTAATGACATACTCATTTAAGGAATCTATATTTAGCTTCAAATGAATAAAATATTGTAAAAGAAAAGACTAACCAAAATCAGTGACCACAGCATTCAAAAAGATCAAAATCACACCAGCAATATACAACTAAATACTAAAGTTAAATACAGTAAAGTTCATAGGTTCATAGGTTCATAGGTAGGTACTAGGCTATCGGCCCCAGGGCCCATACAAGCCTAGCCAAAAATATGTACCCTGGCTTTCGCCACCCAAGAAAATTATTTTCCTATACCCCTGTCGAGCAGAGCCACAGAAGGGATCCCCGGGGTGAATTTCCCATTTCCCATCCAATCATCAAGATTTTTCTTGAAGAGTGCTAATGAGGAGTTCTGTTTGACATAGATAGCTAGTCTGTTCCAGAGTATGGGAAGTCTCTGGGACAGGAATCTATCCCTCCAGCATGTTCTGTTTATTGTGGTGACAAGGTTAAGGTCCCTAGAGCATGTAGCTCGGAGGGATTGGGATTTCTTTAAGTGGAGCATGTCCAACAGCTCTGGGTTTGACATAGCTTTGTATGTTAGGCAGAGATCGCCCCTGAGTAGGCGATATGTGATGGAGTAAAGCTGTAGTTTTTGAGACGGTCTGCATAGGGCATCTGTTTGAGGCCAGTAATCCTCTTTGTGAGGTATTTCTGTGGTCTTTCCAGTTGTTGTAGATGTCTTGTGAGGTACATACCAAAAGGGTGTTGTACTCTATAATGGGTCTAATGAGTGATGAGTAGAGGGGAACAATGACCTCTTTTTCTGGATGAGAATCCTTTTGTGATGAGATGAGCCATGTAGAAGGATTTCCTGACCACTGTGGCAATGTGATTATCAAAGGAGAGACTACTGTCCACCTGTGTCCCAAGGTCTCTTATCACATTTTCGGCATTAAGTAGACTGCCAGCTATGTGGTAGTTCATGGGTACAGAGTTTTTACCAAAGGGATGACAATACACTCTTTGGCATTGAGCTTCAGGCCATGGCTTTGACACCAGGTATCTGTCTCAGTGAGGCCCTTTTGTAGTTTGTCCACATCATTAGGAGTTTCGATTATGGCTCCTAGTTTGCAGTCATCTGCAAACTTTGTTAGCCAAAGACCTTCTGTGTTGGCCTGCACTTCAGAGAAGTAGATACCAAACAGGAGAGGACCCAGGACTGAACTCTGTGGTACTCCACTTGTCACTGGTCTGATGTTGGATTTGGAATCCGCTACTTTCACAGTGTGGGTTCTGTCCATGAGCCAGTTGGCAACCCATCTTATGACATAGGGATTTATACCTAGTTTAGTGAGCTTATCTATAATTCCAGAGTGAGGGATGGTGTTGAAAGCCTTGGTGAGATCTAGATAAGCTATGTAAACCATTTTACCCTCATCTATGGCCTGACTGTACAAGTTGTTCTGACTGTACAAGTTCTGCGAGCCAGACAAAAGCTTGCAGTCTCACTTCTTTTTAAGAGTAAAGATCAATAAAACACAGACCAAGGTAGGATTGTTTAGATATACTCTGGATTTTCCTCTCTGCAGTCTGTGTGAAAGTATAGCTATCTAGGCCCCTTGGGATGGCTAGAGATTGCCTATGTAAATGCTATCCCTTTCTAACAACCAACAGTGAAATTAAAGTTAAAACAACAAAATATGAATCAGAATAAATCTTGTTAACAATCTATCCATTTTTACCTACAAACAGTGAAAAACTGTGATAACGAATAAAATATAAATTCAAATAAAACTTCTTTTACCAGTCAACTCCACAGTAAATCACAAACCAAGGTAGGATTGTTTAGATGCATATGTTGTGCATTGTGCCATAATGGCTGAAAACATGCATATAGTGATCAGAAAAGCTTGACGATTTGCTTATTTTGATGCTAAAAGTATTTTCAACATACCTCTTTATCTATATACTTTGTTAGAACAAAGACTCATGCGTACACAAACATACACACGCACACATATATTCTATAAATATATATATATATATATATACACACACACACACACACACACACACACACACACACACACACACACACACACACACACACATATATTTACAAAGACACACAAAGCTAGTATTCATATAGAATTTTATATACATATGGTTTCACTTGATATTGCCTAAATGCTGAAATATCGAATTTCAGCATTTCGACAGTATAAAGTCGAAATCATTAAAACACTGACACCTCACAACCACGAAACCACGACATCGAACACACAGCATATAGCACACAACACACAAACCATAACACCAACACCACAAAACACTGAAAAACAACACAACACCCACACACACACACACACACACACACACACACACACACACACACACACACACCTACACTACACATATGCAGTGGGGCAAGCCCCCCTACACCCCCCACACCTCCCCTACTTATATATACTAACTCCGAGATCACACAAACAGTAACAAAAATCACACACAGGCAACACACACACTCATACCCCCACCTCCCTACCCTGACCCACTCATACAAGTTACAAAAACACTCACGCACACTCACTCAGCCAAACACTTCCGTACAATAACAAAAATGCATAAGCGCGAATTAGTCCTATTCACGATTATGCACTTTCGTTATTTAGAGGACATGGACACGAATTGCTGAAATTCGATATTTCAGCAATTCACGTTTATAAAGTGAAACTATATATATATATATATTTTTTTTTTTTTTTTTTTTTTTTTTTTTTTTTACTTTGTTTGCAGTAGTAAGTATACCTGATTCCTGATTTCTTCCAAAAAGAGTTGATTGTTATTATTTCTACATGAGCAGGCTTTACTTTTGCCAGGAAAAAGTGGTAGCATAAACTGCATGCGCAATATATCAAAATAAAGTTCAACCCATTCGTCATGTTCATAGCCAAAACAGACAAACATGCATTCCCGGTAACAGTCTTTCTGAACTATAGCCTTTATAACCAGAGTCCCAAACAGAAAAGTGTTTAATGCAAAACAGTCTCTTCTCTGAACTGAAAACCCTCAAGTACATGTTTGGGGTATTAAACAGTATTATTTCAACTTAATGTTAATATGTCTGTTGTTACTTTGAAGGTAATAAAATAACAGGTTACCAAAGTCCCTCCATTACAGGACAAGTAACATTTAAGTCCTCCATTATCCGGGCCTTTCCTGGTAAAATGCAACCATTCTACAAAATACTCATTTCAGAACTGGTTGCCGTGACCTTGGATAGTCTCATACACTTTCATATGTAAGCAATACAGATTCATGTGGACTTCTAATGATTTCTTCTATATTGAACCTGCCTACACATTAAATAGGATCAGGGTAACACATTTTTACCTTCTCACCTGGAACTCAGGCATGCTGGCTTAAAAGGTTAGATTCCTGTTATTCTTCTATAATATAGTTACTTTGTACTAGTTTCCTGAAATGGTTTTATATCACAAAGGTACCATTTGTACAGCTGTAAGTTACTGTCACTGTTTCAGACCCTCTGCTACCACCTGGCTGCTAGTAAGTTACCCAGTGGAGTTAGCATGCAATGCCACAGATGACCCACCCACCATGAATCAGGCAAGCTAGAAGATCTGTGGGCCCTGAGAAGACCATCTGCATTGTGGTGAAGACTAGTAGGGTGCTGCTGTACTCAGCAATGGAATAATTGCAGTGCGCTTGTTCACCTTCACAACTTCACATTCCCCTTTTCTTGTTGATGAAGCCACTAAAGGGGAGCAAGGTCAGTGACTAGAGTGAACTTTCAGCCCAATAAGTCATACCACAGGGAGCCTAAGGCTCACTTGATGGACATATTCTCTTTGTTGATAGATGATTACTGGTTTATACCAAACAATTTTTTACTTAGTAGCTAGCATAACAGATGCTCTTCAGAACCCACATTCTCAACCAGAGCAGTCCCCAAGCCAACCTCCAAGGCATTTTTATAGATTAATAAGGACTGGGACAAGTCAACAGACACTAAGAAAGACTGAACACAAAGGCACTGCTTGAGTTTCTGGAATGCCTCTTAGACCTCAGAAGTCCACCTGACTCACTTGGGCAACCTCCCCTTAGTGAGGTTGGTAAACAGCATGCTGTCGAGACAAACTGTGGGATAAATTTCTGGTAGTACTTGGCAATGCTAGAAAGGCTCTTGCTTGTTTCTTGGTTTGAGGGATGGGCTAGTCCCTAAGAGTTTCTATGTTCTTTTTTAAGTTTTATCAGACCTCTTCCAATTGCACATCTGGGTTAACTTACCTCAGTCACCCCTATTCTGTGCTTTCAGATAATAATGGTAAGGCCGACCTATTCGGTGAACTAAGCACTGCATGCATCTCAGCATGAGAAGCTTGATTAATCTGCAGCATTGTGTGCATCAGTCAATTGAATTCAGACAGAATCCCATGGATACTGAAGGGTAAAATTTTGAACTGGAGTAAACCATCAGCTACGGTTTGTTCTTTAGTTTCATTGGTCAAGGGGATTTGCAAACACCTCTTTAGGAGGTCTAGAGTAGCTGAAACCTTGTTTTCTTTTGTCTAGCCACTTTACCAGCTCATCCACCCTAGTATGATGAAGTTATTGAATTACGAAACACTATTAAACTATCTAAAAGTACTTCAGATACAGACTGTGCCATCTGGTTTCATAACTAAAACAATGAGGCTATAACAGTCACTAGTGGACTCCTTAATAACTCATAATTTTAGCATTTTCTTATCTCCTTCTTCACAGCCTGTATTTGAGCTTCTAGTCCCTTGTAAGGCTTTAAGTTGACTTTTTCCTCTGGGATTTTATCTCTAAGGTGTTTGATTAGAACTGTTCTCCTAAGTTTTAATTTTGCACGTGAAACTTCAGAACTTCCTACTTTTGAGGATTAGATAGAATTTCATCTACACCTGTGGGGGGTTTGAAGATATACACTTCTCTTTCTCATGCCGTACTCTTCAGATGCCACATCCACCATGCTTACTTGTACATTTCTTCAGGGTTTTAGAACATTTATATGGTCATTTTGCTCAACATGACTCCTTATCTAACTTTACAGTTTACTTCATTTATTTGCTCTATGATTCATAAGGTACTGAACATTTTGCAAGGAATTTATTTTTGAATATGGAGACCACAACCATTACTTTGTCCTCATACCTCTCAACCTCTTAGCAAAATAAATCTGGACAAGCCAAAAATAACGAAGGAATAAAGGCCCAAAAATAGAAACACAGTTTAAATATTGCTCTTATAAACTTAGGTTTTGTGTTGCCATGCATTTTCTGAAGGATGTGAAATCTGAAACTCAAATATCTATCATTATTTAGTGAATTTAATCCTCAGTGATTTTCCAGAAAGCCATACATTTTATGAGGAACAGACCAAAAGTATGAGGCAAATATTTGGACATTCTCTGAAAATCTGGACAGTTGTGAGGTCTGTCCCCCACCTGAAACCCCTTATTAGCTCACTTGAGCCCCTTCCATGAGTTCTTGTACAATTTCAGTATGTCCTGAAAGTCTGTTTATTACCCAATGACAATCCTAATAGCTATCATTTCTTCATATGTTTCCATCACTATTTCTATGAAACCTTGTAGCAGATTGACACATAATAATTCAAAAGGACTAAACCTGTGGAAACCTGGGGTACCATGCAAAATGAGAACATTCCCAGTCTTTCTCACCTTTCTCAGTTACCTTTTCCAACAGTGATTTCAGAGTTCAACCAAACCTGTCCACTAATTCATCCATGTACATATGGTGCACTGATGCTCCTAACTGTTTAACCTCTAAACACTGGCACAGGTGTTTCATAATTTTTGACATAAAGGGTGTCCCGTGTTCTGGCAAAATGTCCTTAGCTATCCCTGCTTGAGACAACAACAAAACTAGTTCCCTGGTAATCAATATGTAATTAGCTTTTCTTGAGAGGAATAACTTTGTGGAACAAAATAGACTAGTCCGGCACAATGAGATGTATGTGTCCACTGCTAGATGTGACCAACAGTCCTACAATCAATGCCCATTGTGATCTTCTCTAATGAGAGCTCATTTATGGACATAAAACACTAGTCAAAAGATTCTGGATGTCAGGGTTGGGGGCTGTCCATTGACAGTCAACATACCCAACACAGAAGTTTTCAACTTCTTTTATACCACCTGTCAGTAAAGCCTATCTAGAATTCTTACTTTGGTTTTGTCCATCCCAGGATGGCCTACAAAACATGGTTATGAACAATTTTCAGAACTGTTTGTTAAAACAGCTTAGGTACCAATAACCATCAAAATGGTCATCCCTCTTTGCTAGCTACCATGAACAGGAGAACATTTTCTAGTTTATCCCCACTTGGTCACTTGGATGCAATTTTTTCTCTGTATGCATCCATATTACCTCTTTCTTTAGTGAGTTGGCCTTTCTTCTACACACATATCAAAATGTTATTAGACAGATCATACTTCAGTAATTAAGCAAAACTTGTAGTTCTTGCCCCTCCAAGCTGATTGTACATTTTTATTACTTGTGTGCTGCTACAATAACGAAATGCTGATTCAATCAATCAGCTGTTGCTTGGTCACATTACATAGTTTCCTCACACCCACCCTCCTTTTTAGATGTCTGAATAGGAGTTTCTGTTTTGGAATCCCTTCAAAATTCTCAGTAATGAGCTCTCTCTTCGCACATTTAAGTCGATTATAGGAGACCTGGTGCACTTCCCTTTATTCACAGATTTGTCAGTAGTTTTGCCAGATGATGCTTTAAGAAAATTCTTGTAACTAACAATTCTCGAACCACTGCTACAATGCTTTCAGCATACTGTGGGCCTGTCTAGCATGCCGCCTCCTTAGCTATTGCTATTATTGCTCTTTAGAAATTATCAATTATTAAGCTCTCCATCATAGTTTCCATGGTGTTTACCTGTCTAGGGTCAAGTAAAAGTTTAAAAATATGTCTTAATTCAAATCGTTATGGTGACTATCTTACCCCTGAAAGTCTAACCTTCTGAGGTAACTCCAGCCCTCAGTAACAGATTTTCTTTACCTTTTTACAGAAGTTGCTACAGTGTGATCTGGGAATGGCCATATAAGCACATAGAGACTACACCTCATGAGGTGTACTGTTAGGATTCCTGTCCAACTACTGTGGTCCAAGCATTCTTGGATGGCTATGGATTCAAAGGTGGCTAAATAGACTTTCAAGCCATCTGGACTGATGAATGGCTTTAATGGGAGCACTGCTAAAGGTTGTGCTGTGTACTCTGTTATGAGCAACAGACCCTCAGTGATGGTAGTAATCATCTGGAAAAGCTGCTCAGCTGTAATCATTGGGAAACATTTGGGACCATTACATCTCCAATGGAGCCTATAGCAATTCTCTGCTTAGTCAGTCACAGACTATCTCTCTTTCTTTCATAGGTTCATAGATTAGTATTAGGCTGACTGCCCTTGTGAGCCATTTTAAGCCTAGCCAATTACCCCATATGAGAATCAAACCCTGCACTTTGTCTCTGTAAGGTAAACACCTTAACCATTATACTGACCTCGCACCCCAAATGTACAAATTTCTTGCATTGGCTGGGAATCGAAACAGGTTCAACTGCTTGCAAGGCAGCTATGCTCACCACTATGCCACTAATGCTTCACAATGTATTACAATGTTACAGTGTAAAAAATTTGCAGATGCAGATAGAATCAGAAGCTGAGAGGCATATATCTGCCAGATGTGATGTTTGAAGTAGGAAGCACAACTGACTTCTTCCAAAAGTAGTGAATTTTATTACTGCAACAATTAGTGCAAAGGTTTAAGACTATGAGTTGCTAACAAGCTACTTGCTGCAGTACTGGGTTTGATTCCCTCAGGCTCCATTTGCCAACTGTATGACTATGAACAAGTTACTTAACTAGAAAGTGTTCTGGGGCACTTTGAAAATTGGGCTAAGCTCCACAATAGTCTTCTTTACTGCATGTCTTGCAATTAACTATGATTTTTCAAAAAGGCTTTACTTTTGCATGGAAGAACTGGCAACACAAGCTGCAAGTTATTATTACAAAAGAAAGTTTAGCATATTTGCAGCATTTGCAGCCACAAAGGAAGAACAGTGCTCAATGTAGCAGACTTTCTAAACTGCAGTCCTTATAAGCAACCCCAAATGAAAAAGTCTTTGAATGCAAAACAATGTCTTCCCTGGACTGTAAACTCTCAAGTTCAGGTTAAGGGAATTAGCAATATACCTTCTACGCAAAGTCAAACAGTTTTTTAACATCTTGAAGATAATGAAATTAATAAACAACAAATTTCCAAAATCCCTCTTGTGCAGGACAATTAACTTGTTAGTCCTACTAAACCAGAGCTCCACACCCCCCATTAAAATGTGAATGTTTCAGAAAACACCTGTGGGACTGTTTCTGCCTTATTCTATCCCTTTCCTTCCATCATTGCCACAAGCAAGAGATGCAGAGTCTGCTGGACCTCCAGTGACTTCTCCCTTAATGAACCTACCTTGTCTTCACTTATGATCACTTATATTATCACCTGGAACTCGTGCATGTTGGCTTAAAGATGACAGACCCAGTTACTATGTTTTCATTTCTTTACTCCATACTTGATTCCCACTTTAATGTAGCAAATCTGTACTAGCTTTTGTGTTACTTAAGTACCTCACATTTGTCTCCAAGTCAGTGTCACTGAGTTAAACTAACCTACTTCAGCCTTGCTGAAATACCTTAATGTGCAGTTATGATGCATCACCACTCTGTGCTACAATGTATATAAAACCACCAACTACAAACCATATTCAACAGTCACCAACCAAATGACATAAGAATGCAAAAACATCTGTGATGGCCTTCGTTTTGCGATTGTGCAGTCCACATAGCTGTTGATACCAAAACCCAAATAATCCAAAAATGTGCCCTTTGTGACCTCCTGCTTCACCTGCACGACTCTGCAAATACAATAGCTGAAACCACATACCTTAAATCTTAATCTCACCACCTTTTTAAACTTTTCCTGCTTCAGTGAGACTATTCTACAAATGTAACAGTTACAAAAGTGGTGAAAACTATAACTCAGCCACACACCATATTGTAAAACATTGCAAAGAAAAAGTGACTCAAGTAGATGCTTTTATTATCTTACACACACAAAGCATTTATGCGGGTTTGCCCCTGCACCACCCGCAATATGAGCTCCCTTCTCCATTGTATATAGTAACAACGTGGTCACAGAACCAAAACTTAAGTGCAAATGCAATCGAAGCTGTTCTGCCAAAGTGAAATACAGACGGTTAAAGTACAGAACAAGTCGGCAAGAATAACATTCAATTGACTAGGAGAGTCTAAAAGTATGTCAACAAACTGACACAATACTGTGTTGGGCCTCTGCTCTAATGGTCTTCATTAGAATGCATTTTTGCCAAACTGTGTATTTTTGTATTGTGTAAGAGAATGTGGAAATGCTAGTGATGTAATGCCATCAGCTTAAATTGCTGAAGAACCTATTCAAATCATACTCAAACACCCTCATGTCCTTTTCATATTCCATGATTCATATAATGCCTTTGCAGTGGTTTTCATCTACATCTGTTGTGTGTGTATAATCTGATCTCCAATTCAGCAAAAGAAAAGCTACCTTGACAGAGACTGAGATTTGTCTTGTAGAAATATTGCATCTAATAGCATCTTATTTTAAATGTGATAGTAACACATGGCATTATGTCAGTTTACTTTGCCTCTTTTTCTATGAAAATATTATGTGTTGAAAAGAGGCTTTTTCTTTCAGTATACTCTTACTGGACGATGCAGTTATAAACTGTTCAATTTTTGCTACATGTGCTTAAAAGATATATTGTACGAGAACGATCATTAGCATTACTTCTCTGTTATTTTATCTGAATAATAACTGGGAAAACATTCACCATCAGAAAAAACTCTGTTATTACTAGCCATATTATCTATCAGCTATTCTAAGTACAGGCTTTGCTGCTATTGCTTCATGAATATGTAGCTGTAGGTTTCACATTTGCATATATATGATTTATCAGGACTAATCTCATAGTTCTTTATTCCTGAACTTGAGTAAGGTATATAAATACTTATTATCCAGCTGCAACAAAGCTCAAGAATTAATAATACATGCATAGCTAGCTTTAGGCACCAACGAACCTTGCGGTCACTGGTCCCCCCTAGTCCTGGGGGCCCCCAACCACAGCAAGTTATCTTATTCTGATATATTGTAAAATGACTGTCAAACCAACAAAAGCTAATACAGTAATCCTTTGTACTTAATTAACCAAGTGGGTAATAATTACTTTTATTTATATCACCTTTAAAATTCAAAACTATGGTTATAGTAACAGGATTTTGTCAAGTAACAGGCCTCACAATTTCATTAAATATTTTCCCTACTGACACAGTGCTCTTGATGTAATTAAATCCTGCTGGCGGACATTTTCTCCATTAAAACTAACATTATAGCCAGCTTTAGGGACCCTTCAATAACAGTGGTTACAGGATACCACTTTAATCATCCTTGACTTTTTGGGGCCCCACAGAAGCTGTTGCTAGTTGGGAAAGAATGAAAAGAAAAAATGTATTAATTTAACTAAAACAGGGATATGATATGACCATGTTAGGATAAAGCTGATAATCAATCAGTGAATGAATATGAGAAACACTACAGATCAGCAGCCCAGAGTGACTAACCTTAGAGAAAACCTTGGATTTTAAGAATAGTTGATGCTTCTGATCTTTAGGGGTGATTTTGTCTTTCAGGGAGTTTTATAAATACTGTCAGAACACCAGATACAAAACACTCAACTTCTTAGCTCAAGAATTCTGGGGAAAGACAAAAATAATAGCAGAATAAAGGCTGAGAGTGAGGACCACATTTTAAATATTACTTTAATCCGCATCAGCAGTTAATAGAATAATACCTTTTGCATCAACATGTATTTCTGGACCGTAAGAAGTATGAAACTTTGATGTCCGGGTTTATTGATTGTCTATAAGGCTCACTATGGAAATGTTGGCATTTGAAATGCTGAGTGCCAACAAACTGGGAGAAAAGACAGAAAATCAAGACAAGAGGGAATTTCGAACATTGTGCTTCTCCTTTAAACTTTCTTTAAACTATTTATTTATTTATTTATTTATTTTTTGCACAGGCAAGCACCTCTGTATCTTACACTCTCAAACATACATATATATATATATATATATATATATATATATATATATATATATATATATATATATATGTATATGGGTCTACTTCACATCACCGAACGCTCAAATGTTCGACATTCATATGGCCGAGACCATATGATCGAACATTTGAATGTTCGAAAATGTGAACTAGACCCGTAAAAATCAAAAAACACACATTAAACTGTGTATAGCAGGCACCCCCACACCCCCCTACTTAAATATACCAACTCCCAGATCGCACTGCAGCGAGAACAAAGGAAATCTCCTGGGCCGCGCTGTATGCAATTTCCAGTTCAGAATGTCAGTATTTCAAAACTTCAAACATATGGTCTGCGATCATATGGGTCTCAAAGTTTTGAATTTCGGCATTCTGAAGGGGACCCATGTATACACACACACACACACACACACACACACACACACACATATATATATATATATATATATATATATATATATATATATATATATATATATATATATATATATGTGAGTCTACTTTGTTTCATTGAAAGCTCATTTCACTGAATTTCAGTTCATCCTGACCAAATCGCTGAAAACTCAAATTACAGAAAACTCATTTCACTGAATCTCATTTTATTCAAGTGAAGTACTGGCACTGTGCAGAGTACTGTAAGGCAAGTAAAACGTATATGCCCTTTTCCCCACTGTAGTGTGATCCTGGAGTTAGTATATATAGTTGGGGGGTGGGGGTACAGCCCCCCACATAAGGGGGTTTGGGGGCATAGCCCCCCACTTAGTTTGGGTATATATTGTCTTCTGGACAGAGTTAGTCATTGGTGTTGTAAGTATGCATGTCTATGTTTTAAAATGTATTGTTTTGAAGCTTTCGGTAAAATATAATATAAAACCAAACTAAGTGGAGGGCTGTGCCCCCCACACCCTCCCTAACTATATATACTAACTCCAAGATTGCACTACAGTGAGGAAAAAGCATATACCTTTTACCTGCCTTAGAGTACTCTGCACAGTGCCAGTACTTCACTTTAGTGAAATGAGATTCAGTGAAATGAGTTTTCAGTAATTTGATATTCTCCTGTTGTAATCATTTCTGCCCATGACCACTAAGCCACCCCCCCCCCAAATCAGGCTTCATTAACCTAAACCTTTGATCAGTGATGTTAACCAGCTTGGCTGCCTCAACCCTAGATAAATTGTGATAAGTATGCAGATGTCGTTTGCCAAGCATATTTCTCAAATCTGATTCGCACATCCTGTCATATAACTGAATGGCTGGGGCAGTGGTGGATTAAAGGTGTAAAGTGTAAATCTTAAAACATCCAAAACTGGATGTAAATCATTGAACAGAACCCTGTGGTTCAACTTTCTAACAAATAATTTCAGCTGCATGAGCACATTAGCCAAGTTTATTTTTTTAGCGGGGACAAATGGCATACCTTTGGCAAATAAATCAGCCAACCCCGTATCTATGATGAAGTCTGTGAAATTAAAAATTTTAATGTCCCCGATAGAGTTGGTAACTATAGTACATCTAGTTAACTCAAAAGTCGTATCAAGCTCATTGTTATACTCATCAGGTGTCTTATCCAGATTGTCTACCATCACTACCACTGGCGTTGGTTCTGTGGTTAAGGGTGTGACCATTTTGGGTCCGTCCATTGGTTCTATTTGGGGATAGAAGCACACTTTCTCCTGCCCATTGATTCATCCTATTTATCTCCTTCAGTCTCTCTGACCTCCTCAGAGATGGCAAGTCTGAAGGGTTCTTTGAATAAGAATTCCACCAACATATTTCAGCTCTTTTACCAGGCTCCAAACCATGCTCCCCTCTACTTCTCTGAGTATAAGTTTCAGTTAACACATAGTGAGCCAAGTCCCCAACCAAGAGAAAATAACACTGTAGATAAATATTTATGCATATAAAGGAATGGCACATAAACCTGAAGATGCCATTAACTACAATTTGAATGACGTGCATGTTATGTAAAGAATTACGTGAAATCACATGGGAAATGTTCTCCAGTTTGGGAATTAGTATGCTAATGTCTGGGGCTTTTCTTGTCTGTGGAGTTTGGTGATTGGCAGTGACACAGGATGCTTTAAGATGGGCACTGGCCTTCTCAAGATTTATTATAGTGTTCGTTTTAAAGACAGGATTAATAGTAAGGTTCACATATCTGTATTGCAATGTTCAAGGTTTCAATACATTTTCTCAATTAGACATGGCAAAAGGAGATCTATTTGTTAGCTTTTGTGGTGGGCCAAATATCATTCTGACTGTTTTAGTCATAATGAGTGAAAGTTTATTGCTAATGAACCAATGACAGAAATTCCTGAAGTCCTTCTGGAATTCTTTCTAAATAAATTCTAAAGGAATGTCCAGTCGAGTGTGGTATTATATTATCTGCATGTAGTGTGATATACTTGCTAGGTTGATAGCAGTGGTTATGTCACTTATACAGTGAGAAAAGAATTGTGTACAAGTATGGAGACTTGAGATACTGCATTTGAGTATATTCCATCTGCCGTGATATCTTGGGCAGCAGGAACATTGACCTTCCTTTGGCCTAGGTAGATGTGAACCAACTAAGGGTGTTACAACTAAAGCCTAACTCTTCAACCTTGTTCTGAAGGCTTAGGAGGGCTACACCTCCAAAAGCTTGAATAAGGTCTGTAAATATACTAGCTGTAGTGTACCTTTCTCCACAGATGAGAGATGCTATTGGGTACTATGTATAATGGTATGAGAGTATTGTGTGCTGACCTAAACCAAAGTTGTGCATCATAAAATGGTGTGAGAGTATTGTGTGCTGACCTAAACCCAACATGTGCAACCTAGAATGGTGTGAGAGTATTGTGTGCTGACCTAAACCCATGTCGTGCATAGTCAAACATTGTGAGAGTGTTGTGTGCTGACCTAAACCCATGTCATGCATCGTACAATGGTGTGAAAGTGTTGTATGCTGACCTAAACCCATGTCACGCATCGTAGAATGGTGTGAGAGTATTGTGTGCTGACCTAAACCCATGTCCTGCATTGTAGAATGGTGTGAGAGTATTGTGTGCTGACCTAAACCCATGTCATGCATCATAGAATGGTGTGAGAGTGCTGTGTGCTGACCTAAACCCATGTCATGCATCGTAAAATGGTGTGAGAGTATTGTGTGCTGACCTAAACCCATGCCGTGCATCGTAGAATGGTGTGAGAGTATTATCTGCTGACCTAAACCCATGTTGTGCATCGAAGAGTATTGTGTGCTGACCTAAACCCATGTCATGCATCATAGAATGGTGTGAGAGCATTGTGTGCTGACCTAAATCCATGTCGTGCATCGTAGAATTGAGTGAGAGTATTGTGTGCTGACCTAAACCCATGTCGTGCATTGTAGAATGGTGTGAGAGTGTTGTGTGCTGACCTAAACCCATGTTGTGCATCGTAGAATGGTGTGAGAGTATTGTGTGCTGACCTAAACCCATGTCATGCATCGTAGAACAGTGTGAGAGTATTGTGTGCTGATCTAAACCCATGCTGTGCATCATAGAACAGTGTGAGAGCATTGTGTGCTGACCTAAACCCATGTCGTGCATCGTAGAATGGAGTGAGAGTATTGTGTGCTGACCTTAACCCATGTCGTACATCGTAGAATGGTGTGAGTATTGTGTGTTGACCTAAACCTGTGTTGTGCATCATAGAATGGTGTGAGAGTATTGTGTGCTGACCTAAACCCATGTCATGCATTATAGAATGGTGTGAGAGTGTTGTGTGCTGGCCTAAACCCATGTCATGCATCGTAGAATGGTGTGAGAGTATTGTGTGCTGACCTAAACCCATGTCCTGCATCTGTCAGTATCAATATCATCATAATCATCAACCCCCAGTTTTTTTTTCATTTTTCTACATGGGTCAGGGTGTCATGTCAACCGTTTCCATCTCTTCAATTCAGTGCCACTCCTCTACCTTCTTCAGCAGTCATGCCTGAATGTCATACATCTGATCTCACACAATCCATGCACATCTTTGCTAGATGTCCTTGTGTCCTCTTACCTTATTCCTGTCTGTCTCAACTCTTCTTCATGAGATTGTCTTCTGCTTTTCTGCACATGTGCCAAAACATCATAATCCGTTCTGTTTGACTTTCTCTGCAATGGAAGATACTTTGGCTTATGCTGTAATGTCCTCATTTCTTCTGCTTCTTCTTCTTCTGTCCCACAGTGTGGATCCTACCAACTATCTCTGGCACTTACTCTCCATCATCTTTAGCTTCCCCATCTGCTCTGCCTTAACTGCCCAGGTTTCTGCACCATACAGTAGTACTAGTCACACCATTTTTTGTACACCTTACTGTTCAGCATCTTTGGTGTTCTTCTGTCATACACTATGTGATGTCCCCACTCTGGGCCAGTAATCAATGAGCCTGAATCCTCACCAATGACACTGGAGAGGGACGTTCACTTGGAATACAAATGGATACACTCAGTATTTCCAGATGCAGACCTCTCTGTTTCAAACACAATTTCCTTTACGAGCACACAGGACACACACTCAACGCAGGATCTAGATGTCCCTGTCTGTCTCCCCCCATGTCCCCAGTAAGATTCCTCACTGGCACAGCTGTAAAGTTAGGTCTTCAACCCAGTGTCCAAGCCAAGTCCTTCAGTGCCTTCTCTGTGAAATCAGTGCTTTGTGTCCCTGCCCCAGCTAGCTGACACACACACTCTTTGAGATTGAATGTTCACATACACACACACACACACACACACACACACACACACACACACACACACACACACACACACACACACACACACACAAACACACACACCTGGGAAAAGCTGGCACAGATTAACCGCTCTACCAACTTTGGCCAGACTTTAAGGTAGATTCACTGCCACCAGTCAGTTATTATAAGGCTTTTAAAAGAGTATCCAGTTATAGTGAGTAAAGTTATTATTAATGCAAATGGTAGTGTTGACCAAACAGCAAGTCTTTCAGGAGTGGCCAGAGTTATCACCAAATAAATATATGCAAATACTCTCAAAACTTAAATATTTTTTCTAAAAGGACCAGCCACATTAAGAAGTTTAAATATATTTAATAATAAATAATAAAAGAACATGTAAATACTAAATATCTATTTACAGTAAACACCAGAGTTTCATCCACAGGGAATATGAACACCAATGGAAAGTTTCACACAGTTATAGAAAAATGTTTTAGCTGGTCTCACTATCTATTCCTGATTGGCTAAAATAATTACTGTTCCTACTTACTGAATAGAGCAAGGCAAGATGGGTGAGTAGTCCCTGTTGTCAGATCCAAGACAGTCTACAGAATGTTGCTGAGACTTCAGTCTCTTCTAATACTAAAACATTATTTCTGTAGAGAATGACATCACATATATCTGGTAATCTGACTTCTGATCCCCATGCAATCATCAACACTAGAAGGTACCAGGGTTTAGAGCCTATGTACTACACTACACAGATAGAGCATTACTTAGATGTGGTGCAGCTGCTGCAAGTCATAAAACCATTTCACTCTTCCTACAGGAGCTGCAACCTATTCTCTAGCACTGACATTGCATCTCTGACCCCATTCAAAATTGTAGGATTACATCTTTATGGCTTAACCCATAAAGTAATTTAATTTCAAGACTATTTTTCCCAAACTCAGCTGGATTAACCTCTTCTCTCTGAGTATATGTTGTTGCAATGTATACATTTAATTCAGTTACAATAATATGTGTACATTTCTTTTCCTTCTAGCAGGGCACATTGTTGATACATTTTAACACAAGCAAACCTCGCAAATACATTTTCAGCACAAGCATCTTCTGTATAAATCTGTTTGATATACAAATGACATATAATTATTTACAAAATTCCAGCTAACTATGCTGGCATATGTTACACATCCACTGCCCTCCTTCTCCTGGCATGGCTGGCAGTACCTCCTATTATTACACACTACTTCTGCCTTTCTGTGCCAGTTGGCTGCTGCCCCTCTGATTCTAACTATGACTGCCTCATTATTTATTTTTTTATTTTTTTATTTAACATTTGTTGACCAGGAAAGTCCAACTAGAACAGAGCCTATTTTTAGAGGAGACCTGGGACAAAACAGTCCAGACACATGTCTTTGGAATGTGGGAGGAAACTGGAGCACCTGGAGGAAACCCACGCAAATGCAGGGAGGACATACAGACTCCATACAGAAGGCACCCCAGGTGAGAATCGAACAGGAGAACTTCTTGCTGTGTGGTGAAAATGTTAACTGCTGCATCATTGCACTACCTCATTCAGACTTCCCTTCTCCTCAAACATCCCTCCCAGACACTTGAAGCTGTTAACATGTTCCACTGTTTTCACTTCTGTCTCAGTTCTCAGTTTCTTCTGATTTCCCCCATTTCCTGCCATTACAATGGTCCAATATGTGCTCAGTTTTATCTCATGTGCCTACAGTTTTGCATTCCATTCAGCCATCCTTTGTTCAGAGTCTGCTTGTACTGCCACATGGTCTGCTTACACCAAATTTGTTAATCTGTTCCCTCCGACTTGTTTGCAAATGTAATCCATCATCAGTACAAACAACAGACAGCTCACAGCTGAGCCCTGATGCACACTCACTTCCACTGGGAACTCCTCTGTAAGACCAAACACTATTTATACTTCAGTCCTTGGTTCCTTGTACATACCCTGCACTAATTCCTGCAATGTTTCTGACCCTAACCACCGCAGAACTGCACAAATCACCTTTATTGGTACCTTGCCATATGGTTTCTCCAAATCTAGGAATGCTCACTTCGACTGTTTCCTTATCTCTACCTTTTTATCAACTATCCTTCTCGCTGCAAACATCAGGTCAGTTGTGCTGCATCCTGACCTGAATCTGAACTGCTTATCTCCCATCTTACTGTCTACAAATCTCAATATTTATTTATCAATCACCTTTTCTAGAACTTTCACTCACTGTCACAGGAGCTTGATACCTCTGTATTGCCCACAGCTGTGGATGTCCCAACTGTTCTTGTACACTGGCACTAGTATGCATATTTTTCAGTCATCTGGCATATGCCTCTCTCTATGAGTACCCTCAGAAGCCATTTCTCCTTGTCTCACCTCATCTTGACCATCTCTGCTCTGACCTCACCTGCGCCTGCTGCTTTCCCTGACTTCATTTTCTTTAGTGCGGTTCTTACTAATTCTAGAATGAGCTCATTCTCTTCTTTCGTTGTAGGCTTTGTTTGGGGCAGGACTGCTTCTTTTGTGTTTTCATCATTCAGAAACTTCTAGAAGTACTCTTCCATCTACCTTTGATATCCTGTGGACTGCTGAACACTTTCTTGCTGAAAGTTGTCTAACTAACTTTATCTTTCTGTCTTTGCCTTGCAACATCATAGAGTTTCTTTGTGCCTTCTACCGAGTCAGTTTCCAGAAGCTGGTAGAATACCTCTGATGCCTTGTTCTTTGCTGTAGCAACTCCTGTCTTGGCCTCTTTGTTATCCAGCCAGTATTCCTTCTTAGCTTATTCTATCTTTTCGATCTCCCATTTTTTCCTGCACTC
This sequence comes from Protopterus annectens, assembly GCF_019279795.1. Lineage (NCBI taxonomy): Eukaryota > Metazoa > Chordata > Ceratodontiformes > Protopteridae > Protopterus > Protopterus annectens. The sequence continues at coordinate 1,128,413,721 of NC_056748.1, read as the reverse complement.
CTCCTTTCTTTTGATGACTGCCTGGACTTCTGCATTCCACCACCAGCTTTCCTTATGTACCTTATTTCAATACCTGGATGAGTTGCATATCTTTTGTACTGTCTTCACAGATGCTGTTTTCGGATGCTGACAATCTTCTTCAACTTCACTGATTTCCTCTTCTTCCTTAGGTACTAAAGCCCTGAGTAATTCATTGAATGCTTGTGTTTTTTCTCCAATACATTTCCAAGATTTCAGCCTAGTGTCTACTGACCTTACAGCCTTCTTTGACCACTGCTTGGAGCTGATTGTGCCAACCAAAAGTTTGTGCTGTGGGCCAACTGTTTCTCTGTGAATGACTTAACAATTGCTGATTGTACACCAATGCGCTTTCCTTACTAGGAAGAAGTCTACCTGAGTTGCATGTTGGACAATATTGTATGTGATCTAATGACTGTCTCTCTTCCTGAACCATGCATTGGCCACTATCAAGATGTTTGCCAGATGGATGTCTAGAATGGCCTCTCCTTTATTCCTGCTGTCCTACATACGTGGACCCAGGCAGTCTTCATATCCTGTTCTGCCTGTCTCATTATGTGCATACAGGTCACTAATATGTCCTGCAACTGCTGCCTGAATGTACTCTTTTTGTCATTAGCATAACCCTGCTGTCAGGCATAGGCTGAGATTATGAAAAGTGCTCTATCCTTACCCTGCAGTCTGTCACTAATTCTGATGACATCTCTGACTGTCTTCTGAAGCTTCTCCCTCACCATTCCTTGTCTGTCCTTCTCCAGTGTAATAGACTCTTGATCTCTAGCCAAGTAGCTTTGCTGCACTGCCCTTCCACCTTGTCTCTTGGATACATAGGATGTCCAGCCTCCTCCTTACTATCATGTCATCCACTGCCAAGATGCATCCTTTCAGTGAAGCTACACCAACTGTAGAAATTCTTAGTTCATGTTTGGCAGGCTGATTGGATTTGCATCCAGCTTTCACTCAACAGAGCAATCTCAGGTAACCCAAGCTAGGCAAAGGGACACCATCTGGCCAATAGATTATTGACCCAGGTCTGCTGAGCTTTATGGCTGGCACAAACTGACAAATAGGGGCACATAAACCCCTACCACAGTAAGCAATGGGTCCCTTGCATAGGTCAGAGTAGGCCAGGTCATCAGCCCATTTATCACTGGCAAATATCTATGTCTATTTGGCGACATTAGTCAACACAAATGAATCACTTCTGTTTTTACACTGTCAAGTCCTGAAGTGATGCACAGTCTGAGCTCTACGTTTTCCTATTTTTCAGATACTGCACATCACAGATGATGCCCAAAGTAGTTAGTCTACTGAGCTCTTCCCCCTATAGGCACCATCTAAAGCCTGTGCTGCTACCCACAGTTCCATTCTTGTGAGAGTTTGAGGGGGAAACACTTGTCTTGGTTTTTTTTGGGGGGGGGACCCAACAGAGATACAAGGAAAACATGCAAGCTCCCTACAGGCATTGGTCCGAGGTCAGGATCAAAGCTTGTACCTTGTACATGGGAGACAAAGACCTCAATGTGGTAGGTGAGCTACCTTAGTGTTGCACTCGGTTATTGCACATCCATAAAATTAGCCACTTGATAGGCTAGTTATTTAACAGAAGTGGTTGAGTGTCTTGATAGACTCATGATTCATTTTTTCCCCAAGAGTTCAACAGTGTAATGGAGAGCAGAAAAAATGTTATTTAGTCTGGTGGTCTTACAATGCAGGCTTCTGTATCTCCTGGCTGAGGAGAGGCAAGTGTACAGACCATTGGCAGGATGCATTGGATCACTGGAAATCTTTTTGGCCCTATCAAAGCACCGGCATTTGTGTAGATTTTCCAGAGCTGTAAGGTAGGTGCCAGTGAGTCTTTCTACCAATCTTACAACTCTCTTGAGAGCCTTCTGATCCTGATTGTTACAGCTCCTATACCAAACTGTTATGGTGTTGGTCAGGGCACTTTCAGTGGTGCCCCTATAAAAGGTCTGAAGTATAGAGCTTGTTAATTTTGCCTCCCTACTTTTACTTAGAAAGTGCAAGCACTGCTGAGCTTTTTAGACTGTGCCGGATACATGGACTGGCCAGGATAAGTTCTCCGTGATATGAACACCCAATAATTTTGCACTCTTGACCATCTCCACTGTCATCTCTTTCATCACTAGAGGTTTGTGTGGTACTTGAGATCTTCTGAAATCAACAATCAACTCCCTTGTCTTGCTGACATTCAGTGCTAGATTGTTGTTGTCACACCAGACCAGTAGTTGATCGATCTCATCCCTGTCGGCCTCCTCCTCTCCATCTTTGACCAGGCCTATAACAGTGGTGTCATCCACGAATTTGATGATCCTATTCATCTCATGTCTGGCCATGCAGTCATTATAAAACATAATAATAATAATAATAATATAAAACATTTTGCTAAGGCCTATGATCTTCTGGTACTTGGAAAATTAAAAAGCCTTAATCCGCTGCTCAATGGACCAGATTGTTAAGTCACCCAGCGCTTTAGTGATTATTACAAAGAAGACTATGACTGGGTTTCTGATCATAACCTATTTGGAATACATGATCTTGGTTTAAAATCAAGAGTAAAATAATATTGTTATAGCAAGGTTCCTACTTAAGAACCAAGCTATAATGAGCTTATAGTAGATGGAGCATGTTGATTAAGCCCCAAAATGATCAAAAAGACAAAATCTTTTTAGGCAATCATCTGATGTTAAAAAGGTGCATAAAATGTTTTGTTTGCATAGCTAGTGGGGTTGTTGTGTGCAGGTTTCTCGTTAGAGACGACAGTTCCCACCACAGAATAGTGGTGAGAACATAAAATAGCTTTGAAACACTTCTCACTGCCACAGAAAAAATACAAACTGAAGCATTTTTCACCTTTTAAAGCTGCTAGTCCATCAAAGGTACGCTGAAAAGGGTTGGGAGGGTGGCCTAATGGTTAAGGTGTTTGCCTTACAAGCACAAGGTGCAGGGTTTAAGTCTCACAAGGGTTAATTGGCTAGGCTTAAAATGGCTCGCAAGGGCAGTTAGTTTAGTGCTAACCTATGAGTTTCTGGCTGCTGTGTATAAAGGAATGCTAAGCATTTCACAGCTTTCAACTCTATACAGCACTTTCTGCTACTACACTTTTTCTGTAACTAAGAACTTCAAGTACATTTTCATGTACTATAAAAATTATAAGTGCGTCTCACCAACCAGAAGTAAATAATTGTATACTCAACAATGTGAAGATTCATATCTCCAGTTTTGATTTGCTTTGCTTTCAGGGCAGATTTCTAACTTCCACATCTCAAACCCATAATAACTTGTTATAAGCAGTGACGTAATCATGAGGTTCTTATGTATGAACCTCACTCTTATATCAGAGCAAACCTCAGACTGCGACACAGTGCAGTCACCACAGAACTGCACAGGAAGCAAACCAACAGCTTTTAAGGATCTAACTCATCTTCTGCGGACAAACAAACTCTTAAGCTTGATCACCTACAGAGCAATTCAGAAATGTAGCTGTGTTACTCCAGAAAAAAAGAATATTCTAATGCAGACAAGATTAAAATCTATGGTTTTACTAATTCTAGACTTGGTAGCACTTCTGAGTTATGTGTGAAATAATTATATAGGATAGAAAAATGCCTGGAAAATAAACCACAACATATAGCTGAAGCAAATTCCCTTTAAGGGAGCCTGACAGGAAATAGAAGCAGAGGCCAGATAACCTTTATAAGTTTTAGTTGCATGAGTAACAACAGTGTTGGACATCAGTCAAGAGCTATAGGTGCTTTTAAATGCTGTGTTCCTTTGTTCTGCTACACTTTTCTTTTAACTTATTAACACCTAACTGGTGTGGGATGTCACAACTTTAGCAGTCTGTACACAGCTTGCACTCCTGAGCATTTTCTGAAAATAAACTTAAAAAGCACAAGGTAAGCTAACAGAAATTGTTTGTGAACACTAAAAGCTACTGAAGCTGTACAAATAGCAATGTCATCAACATGGAGTGTTCTTCACAGTGACAATAGTGCATTCATAGCCTTTCCATAAATAATATGTTATACACTAACCCACGTCTGGGTGTGGGTAATGCTAGATTTACCCACGGTTGGTGTGGTTTGGTCACGAGGGCACATATATATGAAACTTTCCTTCCCACTGTTATGGAGAACATCAGTGTTTTTGAAAGGAACCAATAGAGAAACGAAGATCTCTGGGGCTCCAGTTTAGAGCTACGAGAGAGGCAGGATGGAGAAAATCAAGGACAATCAGGTACTTTTTTCAGTTTTGAATAACATTCCTGATTTTCCTACTATTTTCTCCATCCTGCTTTTCTCGTACCACCAGACTCTCCGGATTTCTAATTTTATTATTGTTATTATTTTTTTTTTTTTATGGTGTAGAAAATTTAAAAAGATATAAAATATATTGATGGAAGAAAGTCCTGGCAAGTGGACCTTTTTCCATTGGTATTTGGTCAGTTTATAATAGGAACACTAGTTGGGCTGACCAATCAACGTACTTGTTTTTGAATGTTAATGGCCAGTCATTGTATAATATATTATAATGTAAACAAACACCAAACTGTATTTTTTGCTAAACTTTCACAAACAAATTCTCATATCTTAGAAACTACTATCTAGACACAAGCTTTTACATGACAGCAAGAAATTCCTCTATTAATGTATGTTTATTGAGATAGTTACAAAAAATATGAAAACATCTGCTTAATTGTAAAATTAGCAATAACAACAACAATGAATATCTCTAAAGATGTGCAGATATCAAAAATAGTTTTTTCCAACATCTAAGGTTTCACCTGATGTCATGCAACACATTGTAAGTCATTTGTTTTTGATGTATTAAGTACAATTGAAAATATTATTTATTATTAAAATTACTAATAAAAAACTAGCAATGTCTATTGTCCTATAGTGTAAAAGAAGGAGGCAGAAGTGAACCAAGATTGTTTTATTCCATAGCAATGAGCACTTTCGTCCGGATTACATGGCCATCATCAGAAAAATGCCATTGTGCACATAACTCTTTAAATACAAATAAGACTCATGTCAAGTTAACAGAGAAGCAGTTGATTAGTGTACCCTCTCTGCAATTTAAAAAGCCCTGTACAATTTTTTGATAACCATACACATTAAGTTAAGTCATAAAAATATTATCAATTTTTTGTGTAGCCCAAATACTTTTTAATTAAAAGCTGTAAAGCACCTGAAGGAATTGCTGTTCAAGTGTTTATACTGTGCCAGATATATTCTGTTAGCTAATCTTGTTCAATTTTTAACCTTTTTAGATGCTTAGTGAGTTTACACACTAATAACAGGTGCTTTAGAGTTTTTACTTAAAAAGTTTTGAGCTACACAAAAAATTTATTTTTTTTGTGACTCAACAATGTGTATGTTTTTTCAAAAACTGTAAAAAGCTCTTTAAATTGCAGAGAGAGCACACTAATTAACTGCTTCTTTGTTAACTTGACATGTGACTTCTTGTATTTAAAGAGTTGTGTGCACAATGGCAGTTTTTTCTGATGAAGTCCATGTAATTCGGACTAAAGCGCTTGTAGAATAAAATAATCTTGGTTCACTTCTGCCTCCTTCTTTTGGATTCTTGGTTGAATTACATTATTTTTTGTTTCTCAGGTATAGTGTGATATAAATTGTCATTAACAATACTTTCCCCTGTCTCCCACCATGGCTTATCACACCATACCACTGAATAACATGTAGGGCTCTCAATTATGAATACATGAACCCAAATATGAAAATATGAAGTGACAAATAGTGATTCATTTTTCTACTGCAGCACATTTTACATTAACAATCTAAGTGCCATTTTGTTAACTATTTGCACTTTCTAATTCTGCCTATTATTAGTTGGTAAGTAGCTTCATTAAAGGAAAAGTTCACATTAGAAATAAAAAATCAATTTTTTTTCAATCTGTCTTTGTTTTCTGAGCTATTTTAACACCTCAAAATCACTATGATTGCTTCTTACAGAATTGTAATACATTTTTCCACAAATGGCCACCAATGACGCTTAACATATCAATGTAAACTTGTTTTTCCTTCAAGCCTTTCTCTTTCCCATAATCCATTTCAAGTCAGCTTTATATGACTTATGCTAGACATAAGGAACTAGTGGTGTATTCCCATGACATTGATATACAATGAAATTAGTGTCAGTCACTATCATCTTATTTACCTCCTGTAACAAGGACTGCTTCTTTTGTTTCTTAAATGGTCTCATTTGTGTGTGTCACGGGGCTTGTTTTACAATATACTAAGGAGTTAGACAGCTGCAACCAAGAAGTAGTTACATTTCAATCCATTATTCAACACATTCTTTTGTAGTGCAAGATGAATTGACAGCCCCCTCCCCAACATTATTTCTGAAGTGTAAAAACTGCCACCACATTTAGAAATCCTTGTAGTTTCATGTGTGACAGCCGCTACTGGAAAAGAAGGGATATGAGAATATTTCTGTTCCCCAGTACCTGCAGTGGAAAGATTTTTATTATATTTATTATTTTTTTTTTTACCTGAATGTTGTAGAAAATGATTTTCATTTGTTTTATAACTAGTGTTATGGCCTTTTATTCTCTTGCTATATCATTCTACAACAACTTTGGGTAACTATTTTTTCTCTGGCACAGATGTCTTGTAGCATTATATTTTCTGTATTTCCTTGCTATTCTGCTTATACTGTAATTTGTTAAAGTGCAGAAAAATCACTCTTCTACAAACCTGACTCCTTGATAATGACAGTAAAATTAAGGGACTGGAAAATAATTCTATTGCCAGTCCCTGCGATGGGAATTTTTTTTGGGGGGATGAATACTGTAGGAAATTCTTTATCAGTTATGTTTGTTTTATTTTTATAACTAATGTTATGTTCTTTTTCTCCTTGCTGTGCTATTTTGAAATTCTACAGCCAAATATTAGCCAACTTTCTATTCTTTACATTTGTATACCTTTGGGTTTTTTTTGTTTGTTTGTTTTGTGTGTGGCACAGATGTCTTCTGGCATTATGTTTTTATTTTTCAATGTTATTTTGGTCATTAACTGTTTTGTTAATGTACAACACAACAAAGTCACTCCAGCAAAACTGACTCCTTGAAAATGACACAAGTACTATTTATTCTCTGTCTCTGTAAGACTTCGAAAATTACTCTGTGTACTTTACAAGGAAACTGCACTCCTGATGGTTACAACCATCAGTGAACTGAAGCATGCAGCAACCCATTCCTGTTCCTCTAACTGAACTTGTGATATGATATTCTTTTGTTCATGTACTTTTTTACTTTTGTTTTCCATCTGGGTATGTTTTGCCATTTGCATGGTTTCCCAGTTTATTGTCTACCTGGTAATCATCTCTTCTGAAATTATGCACTTAACTACTTTAGGAAGCTTACTGATACTAAAGAGAGACGGTCTTTTGACCACCCACTTATATGTCTCTCTACCCCTGGCAAACTTTACAACTGTCGCACTAGAAAACAACTGTTTGGTTACCAGTATGAACACATGCAATACCAATGAAACATGCACAAATGCCTGTCAAACATATGTCTGCATTTTCCCCGTACTATGATAAAAAAGGCATAGCACAAATCTAAAAATGTTTGCACATTCCCTGGATTCATTAATGCCTACATGGTGTACATTAAGTGTACACCATTCTGAGTGAACAGACAACACAAGCATGACTCACATATTTTTCCTGTTTACATTTAGTGTTACAACTGATTTTTTTTCAGCCTTAAATATTGAGGGGGATTTGAAAATGTTACCACAAAATGTAGAGCACATGCGCACTTAATGTAATCTTTCTGAGTGACTAGAACACACACAAAAATGTAGTAGTGATGTTCTTGAATATAGATTGTGTGCAGTTAGTATAGGCGTTAATGACTCCGGTCTGTCATCTATTTTCTCCACTAATTACAGTCTTAGGAAGCATGTATGCTGTTAAAGCACTTATTATTTTTAAGAAGCATTGTAGTATACTTTGTCAAGCCCTTTTTCTTCCACTGTTTTACCAAGTGTTGCACAAAAACTGCGTCATCACCTTGACTCCTGCCTTTCATATATTTCAGTCGCATCTTGTCTGCTCTTTGTGTTGTACTTTTAATCTACCGATTCAGTTCACATGTCAGTTGTTTTTTTTACATGACACCGCTTACCATATTTACATACATAATGCATGAATGCCACAATCATAGACTCCAAGGTTAATAAACTGATTAATGAAAAATGAAGTGTTTGGTTACCTTGTGCTAGTGTTTTACTCCCTCTTTGTTTGTTGGTTTAGCCATACTCTGCCTCATATGAACGCAGTGCTGGGTTATGTGTCTAGTGGACATGGAACTGAAAATTATGTGACCTATTTAGTGTTTCAACGATTTCAGACTAAACTGAAAATAGAATCAGCAGGGCCTATTTCCTACGTGTGAGCCTGCAGCTTCAGCCCCATCACCCCTATTGTTTATTTACTTACTTATTTATATTTTTTTACTGAGAAAATCTGACTGGAAAACAAAACTCCTTTTTAATGAATATCCATGGAGGAAAAGCTCCATAGTTACATATACAATATTATTATGAAAGTGTACAGAGCAAAGTAAGTCAGTATGCAACTTAACCCACTTTAATAAGGGCACATTTAAAAATATTCTAAATACTATTAATTGGTCTTAACTTAAATACCTACCTCTTGATTAGACAGTCGAAAAATTCAACTCAACATTCCTAAACACGTTAAACAGACACTCTCCTGCCAGAAACAAGAGAGTCAAAACTTACTACTCCCCTTAGCTTTCTAACTGTACCAAATTCCTTATGCAAAAAAGAGATAAAGCCTAGGCATACTATTCAAAGCACAGAACTCAAGCAAACCTACAAAACTTTAGAGGACTACATAACCTTGTAAAAAACAAGTATACTTAGATAAAAAAAAAACAATTTTATTCAAACCCCAAGACTAGCATAAAACCAATCCTAAAACTTTTTGGAATACCATCAATAAAATTCTACACCCTGGAAAGCAATCATCCCCTCAACCTTTTATCAACAGTACTTCTTCTGACATAGCATCTTAGTTTAACTCTTATCTCATTAACAGCATAGCTTCTATTACTAACAATTTCCCATCTTCACCTCCTGCTGTCTCTAACCCTCGCACTACATGCCTCGCCTCTTTCTCACTACAACCGGTACCCGCTATCTTTAATAAATCCCCGCTAAACAAACGAGCCATTTTCCTTTTCTGCTGATAATATCCGGACCCCAATGAGTATCTAAAACTGGCAGCTGATTCCATAGCATATCCAGTTTCCTTTCTTATCAATAGATCTATCAAAGAAGAATATGTCCCCACCCTTTGGAAAAAGTTCTATGTCTTTCCTCTTCACAAAGGTGGCACCTCCACTGAAATATCAAACTACAGGCTTATTGCAATTCTTTCTCCACTTTGTAAAATTCAAGAGAAATGCATCCATAAACAGTTACTTCAATACCTGCTTGACAATAATATTCTTTCTCCAACACAGCACAGATTTAGATCTGCATACAGTACTACAATTACATTTCTTTCTTTCACTGACACAATAAATAAAGCACAACATACTGGCAAATTTGTCTCATCTGTACTCTTAGGTATGTCTAAAGCTTTTGATATGTTTTCCCACCCAGAACTCTTATCCCAACTTTCTCTACTCAGCTTAACTGAAACTATCCTACAATGTTTCACCAGTTACCTCTCAAACCAATATCAAACTGTCAAATAGAACTCCAGTTTCTCTCCTTATCTACTAATATGCGCTGGAGTACCTCAAGGCTCCATTCTCGGACCACTCCTTTTCAACATCTTTATCAGTCATCTTCATACCTCTACAAAACTAGCTACCCTTATTCGATATGATGACGATGCTACTTTAATCTGCTCCTCAAACAATCATACCCTTCTCCAAAGTATAACTCAGGAAGCATTTCATTCCATTAAAACATGGCTTACCAAGAACCAACTGCTATTCAGTCCCAAAAAAATGCAACTCCTACTATTCATACCTAAGCAATCCCCCTTAATAATACCACCTTTACTGTTACCTTCCTAAACAACACAAAAATTAATGTCTCTCACACCAAGCTGTTCAGTGTTACAGTTGACAATAATTTCAAGTTTGATCTGCATGTCAATAACAGCATAAAAAGACCAATCAAAAACTGGGCATGTTGTATAGCTTTAATAAATTTCTCAAAAATTCCACTAAAAAAACTTTTACCACCACCTATCTCTTACCAAAACTGCTGTACACCTCCCCATTCCTAAATAATCTTCATTCTTCTCTTGAAACAAAACTTAGTGCCACAATAAAATAGCTCATTTTGCCACTGGCCAGCCCCACAGTTTTCACCAGTGCTCTTTACTTAAAGCCTTACATTGGTTCAAACTCCCCCACATGCTGAATTTTCATCAACTCATATTAATGCACAACATACTGTATAACACCTCTTTTTCACAAGCAACCTCATAGGCTCATAGGTAGGTGCTAGGCTATCGGCCCTGGGGCCTATATAAGCCTAGCCAAAAAGGTTCCCTGGCTTTCACTACCCAAAAAAAATATTTTCCTGTGCCCCTGTCAAGCAGTGCTGCAGAAGTGATCCCTGGGGTGAATTTTGTATTTCCCATCCAGTCGTCAAGATTTTTCTTAAAGAGGGCCAATGAGGAGCTTTGCTTGGCATGAATGGGTAGTTTGTTCCAGAGTATGGGAAGTCTCTGGGACAGGAATCTATCCCTCCAGCATATTCTGTTTATTGTGATGACAAGGTGTAGGTCATTGGATCGTGTAGTTCGGAGAGATTGGGATTTCTTTAAAAGTAGCATGTTCAACAGCTCTGGGTTTGACATAGCTTTGTATGTTAGGCAGAGATCATCTCTGAGTAGGTGATATGCGATAGAGTAGAGCTGGCATTTTTTGAGACGGTCTGCGTATAGCATCTGTTTGAGGCTGGTAATCCTTTTAGTGAGGTATTTCTATGGCCTTTCCAATTGTTGTAGGTGTCTTCTGAGATACATGCCAAATGGGGCATTGTATTCTATAATGTGTCTGATGAGGGATGAGTAGAGAGGAACAATGACCTCCTTTTTTCTGGAGGAGAACCCTTTTGTGATGAGATGTGCCACGTAGAAGGATTTCCTGACTACTGTGGCGATGTGGTTATCAAAGGAGAGACTACTCTCCACCTGTGTCCCGAGGTCTCTTATCACACTTTCAGTGTTTAGTGAGCTACCACCTATGTGGTAGTTCATGGGTACTGAGTATTTCCCAAAGGGGATGACAATGCACTTTTTGGCACTGAGCTTAAAGCCATGACTTTGATACCAGGCATCTGTCTCTGTGAGGCCCTTTTGTAGAATGTCTACTTCATTAGGTGATTCTATTATGGCTCCCAGTTTTCAGTCATCTGCGAACTTTGTTAGCCAAAGACCTTCTGTGTTGGCCTGCACTTCAGAGAAGTAGATGCTGAACAGGAGAGGACCCAGGACTGAACCATGTGATACTCCACTCGTCACTGGTCTGAAGTCAGACTTGGAGTTGGTTACTTTCACTGCGTGGGTTCTGTCAGAGAGCCAGTTGCCCACCCATCTTGTGACATAGGGATTTATGCCCAGTTTAGTGAGTTTATCTATAATTCCAGAGTGAGGGATGGTATTGAAAGCCTTGGCAAGGTCAAGATAGGCTGTGTGCACTACTTTGCCCTCATCTGCAGCTCTAGTGACTGCTTCAAAGAAGTCAATCAGGTTTAGTAAACACAATCTACCTTTTACAAATCCAAACTGAGTGGGGTCCTGGGTTTGGAGGTTACCTATGTCTTTGTTTATAAGCTCTAGGATGATACGTTCTATGGCCTTGCAGACCAGGCTCATCAGGCTAAAGGGGCAGTAGTTTCCGGGGCCTGTGGTGGCACCCCCTTTGTGGAGTGGGATAACCATCGCTGTGTGCCATTCAGTAGGCACATAGCCTGAGGTGAGGCTATGATTGAACATGGTACTTAGGTGGGGTGCCAGTTCATTCTGTAGTTCATGCAGTACGCAGCCTGGGATGTTGTCTGGTCTCATGGATGCTGTATTCTTGGCTTTGGAGAGTGTGGTCTTTACTTGTTCATCCGTGATTACAAGGCCTTTGCAGTCTTACGGTAATCCCTCTACCGCTCTCAACCTCAACCTTACTTCAGTATTATACTCAATCTCGTGACTTATGTTTCTCTAATAAGCATCTACGATCTATTTATAAACCCCACAGGTCTGCTAGAGTTAGTCCATATTCACACTGTGTTGCAAAAATCTGGAATACTATTCCTGAATCTATCAGACTTGTACCCAATTACTCTTCCTTCACATCTCACCTGAAAGAACATCTATCCAGCGAATGGATCTCCCAATGGCCTTTGCCAGCATAGTTCTCTGTTATATTCTCATAGCTGTAATGTAATACTAATTTCCCATATCACATGCTATGTGCCCTCTTACCTTACCCCTTCTTCTATCCTTACGTCTGTAAACCACATCTACCAACTACCTTCTATTCCTTTCTTTACTCTCCCCTTCCCCCTTAATGTAACAATAATTGTATTATTTTGAAAATAGCTTCTGTTAAACTTCATATAGTTTTATAATATCTGTTGGTTTACTTTTCAGTTGCATAAAATTATCTCTTTTTTATTTGTTGGCTGTGATGATCATATCTGAATTTCAGTGTAAAATTGTAACATTGCTTATATGCTTCTGGAGCTTTTCTCCCCGGGCCTCCTCTGAAAATGGGCACATGCCCAGTCAGACTTTCCCAACAAATGTCAAATAAGTAAATAAATCTATTAAAGCAAAAGTATTTATAACTTTATAAGAGAGACATCTCAAGATTTAAAACAATGAATTAACTACACTGTGCAATACACATATATTAAAGTCAGTATATCATACCAAATTAATAGAAAGAGAGCTTTGGTGATCGCATTTTACAACAGATACTTTAAAGGATTTTTTTACATAAAAAAGTTACCTAACTACAGATTTTGGATTTTGGAGGTGACATGTCACTACCTGTGTATGCACACACACACACACACACACACACACACACACACACACACACACACACACACACACACACACACACACACACACACACACACACACACAATCTGTTCCTCGGTTATACACACACTTAATATGTTTCTATACATACATAAAAGATATGTGTTACACATCTACCTCACATAAAAAGACAGATTTTTGTGTTTTTTTGTGGGTTTTTTTTTATATACGAGTTTCCAGAAAAATTGATCATCTGACATAGACCTGTCTGTGTGTGTGTGTGTGTGTGTGTGTGTGTGTGTGTGTGTGTGTGTGTGTGTGTGTGTGTGTGTGTGTGTGTATATATATATATATATATATATATATATATATATATATATATATAGGGGTTCACTACGAAAGACAGAAAACCCACAAGACCGACGCCCGTAATCCCGAGACCAAATACCCGAAAGACGAGAAGACCAACGGACCACAAGCGCGAAATTCAAAATCACGAATGATCAACACACATAGTACACACATACACATACACATATACACAGTGTCCCCCCGAACGCTAACAAATAATCCTACACTATAGTTAAGAAGGAGGGCAAGCCCCCCTGCACCCTTTATGTGGGGGCTTGCACCCCCCCTTTAATATTCTAACTCCAAGATCGCACAAACACACACAAGGCAAACTTACACCCACACATTACAGTCCCTCACACACACACACCACAGTCGCAACACACACTAACACACACTAAAGCCCCTCACAAACACACTTACACATAGATACTTACTGAAACCGCAACACCAAAAGCACTAACTCAATATCCCTTAACAACGGGATTTTGAATTTCGTGCTTCTGGTCTTTCGGTAATGTGGGGTATCTGGCTTCTGGTCTCAGTAATTTGGGCATTGGGATTCTGAGCGTTCGGTATTTCGTAGGGCACCCATATATAGATATAGATGTAGACATAGATATATACATATATATATATATATATATATATATATATATATATACACACACACACATACACACACATGCACACACACACACATTTATATATATATATATATATATATATATATATATATATATATATATGGGTCTACTTTAACCCATCGAAATTACGTTTCAACGAAACATAAAAAGGCAAGCTGTTTTTTACGAAAGTGCACTTTTGCCAAAATGCACTTTCACGAAAAACAAATTAAACAAAAACAAAAAAAAACACAAGACAAACCATATTTATGCGGGGGTCAAGCCCCCCTGCACCCCCCACACCCCCGCTACTTTTATATTCTCACTCTGAGATAACACTACAGTGGGAAAAAGGGAATATTCCCTTATCCCCACTGTGCCGCGAACTAAGCAACAGTCCCCGTTGGTGTTCGCTAAGGTGACTTTTCGCAAAAGTGCATTTCGGCAAAAATGCACTTTCGCAAAATCGAGCTCACCTAATTTCGTTGGGTTGAGGGTTGAGGTAGACCTGTATATATATATATATATATATAAATGTTACAACTGCCTCATGTACACAGACAACCCTCTCCTCCTCCCAACAAATTCCAACACATGTGAGAGATGCAACCATATAGCCAAACTGGAGGCTAAGCTCTCTCAACTCAGTACTGGTGTAACCAGTCAGGATGAGAAGGAAACCACACTCACTACAATTCCAGTCTCACATAGGCCTACCACGACAGCAAACCAAACACATAAACACACAAAAACATACTCTGAGGCTCTAAATAAAAATCTGACTAAGCAGCAGAGACCTCCAAAGCAGACACCCAAGCAACCGCTACCCCAAACCAAAACACGTGCAACACATAGCTCACAAAGCCAGTGTGCCGAACAGTCACAGCCCTTAAGGCTAAACAACACACCTGATACACTTGTAATAGGTGACTCTATCGTCGGGCACACTGACGTCCCGCTCACCAGGCTGAACAAGGAGAAGGTCACGGTGAGCTGCATGTTGGGCGCTAGGATCCGCCACATAACACAAGCATTCAGGTCACTCCAAGGCAAGTACAAATATGACTCAGTCATTGTCCATGCTGGTGTGAATGACCAGAGACGTACCTCCCTGGACTACAGGAAAAGAGACATAGAGGAGCTCTCTGAGCATGTAGCCCAGGCCGATATGACCCTGACCTTGAGTAGCATCTTACCCTCACCAAGAATGATGCCACAATATGAAGACAAGATGATCAACTTCAACAATTGGCTTAAGTATTGGTGTCACTCAAAGGGGATCCAATGTCTGTCAGCCTGGGATGACATGCTCAACAAGCCACGATGCTTCGCTAGGGACGGCTTGCACCTGTCACCCCTGGGCTTTCGGATATTGGCAAAGGCTCTTGCCACTCCCATAGTGCCTTTTTTAGGCAAGGCTGAAAAGACAAACCCACCTCCATAGGTATCACAAGGGATAAGAAACTAAGAGTAATGCTACTCAACGCCAGAAGTCTAAACCTCAAGATGCATACACTCGAAACTCTCCTTAGCATGGAGAACATCGATATCTGTGCAGTAACAGAAACCTGGTTCAAGGCTCCCGAGAGCACCCCAGTACTACCAAGTTATACCTCATACCATGCTTTTCGGCCCCAAAACTTGGACCGAACCACAAAAGGAGGGGGAGTATCAATATTCTTCAAAGATACCCACACCTCCAGGTTGGTGGCACAGCACGAAGCATCAGAGACTATCCATGTGCAACTAACAGTTGGTAAAACTGTCTTCCAGTTTATAGCCTGCTACAGACCACCCTCCCAAACCCAGGAACCCCACTCGGCCTTCCTGAGAACACTGGAAAATATGAAGGTCTCTCCAAACACCATTATATTGGGCGACTTCAACTACCCAAACATAGACTGGGGGCATTACTCTAGCTCCAACACCCTAGCCCAAAGGTTCCTAGAATTTATAAACTCAAATGGTATGGAACAACTTGTTACCACTCCCACAAGAGGGGAAAACATACTGGACCTGATCATCACCAACATGGGGGCTCTATGCTCCAGACCAGAAGTGTATCCCTCACTGGTAAGATCAGACCATAAACTAATCTCACTGGATATTCACATCCCAACCCCACCCCCTGCCCAGAAAACCACAGTGAAAAACTTCTCTAAAGCAAATTTCACACTCCTCAAAACCAAGGTGGAATCCCTCAAAGCCCCCTGGCCTGTGGAAAATATGGCACAGACCACAGAATCCTTTATAAACGCATTCTATGAACACCTTCAGGAATGTATGGATCATGCAATCCCAAATAAAACCAAGACTCAATCCTCCAAAGGCAGGTGTCCTTTCTGGTGGACCCCAGCCATAAACAAACTATACAACAGAAGGAAGAAGCTACTACATGATAGAGCAAAATCCCAAAAAGGGAAGGCATCTCTGATCAGTATTAGCAAAAAACTACGGGCACTCATAAAATCGTCTAAGGCCAGCTTCGAGAGAAATATTGCACAGGACACTAAGGATAATCACAAGGCTTTCTTTAGTTATGTTAGGAACCTGGGTGGGAATTCCCAGATATGCTCAGAATTAGTCCAAAATGACAAAAAATACACCAAACCCACAGACATTGCCAACATCCTAGCTGACAGGTTCAGTGCAAACTCCCCCCCCCTTCCCACCAAAAGGGCAAATATCTATCCTAGCAGAGTGCTGCCCCCCTGACATCTCAGATGCTCAGGTAAGAGCCGCCCTCTCCAAAGCAAAAAACACAGCATCAATGGGACCAGACGGTGTCCCTGGCTGCGTCCTACATGAACTCCAAGAAGAGCTAAACCCAAACATAAAACTACTGTTCATTCTCAGCCTTACTACAGGATATGTACCCAAAGAGTGGCGTACAGCAACAGTGGTCCCTCTCCACAAAGATGGTGCCTCAACAAATCCTGGAAACTATCGCCCCATAAGCCTGACTAGCTTGGTCTGCAAAGCTATGGAAAGGATCGTCATGGACCTCATAAATAAAGATATTGGGGACCTATAGACACTGGATCCTACCCAGTTCGGCTTTGTTAAGGGCAGATCCTGCCTCTTAAACCTGGTCGATTTCTTTGAAACAGTCACCAAGGACATTGACGAGGGGAAGGTGGTCCACACAGCCTACCTGGACCTCTCAAAAGCCTTTGATACAATACCCCACTTGGGCATTATAGATAAGCTCACCAGCTTAAATATAAACCCCTATGTCACTAGATTGGTTGCAAACTGGCTCAAGGACAGAACCCACATGGTTAGAATTGCTGGAGCCATGTCTGACTCCAAACCAGTTACAAGTGGCATCCCACAAGGCTCAGTCCTGGGACCTCTCTTGTTCGGTATATATTTCTTGGAGGTACAGGCCAACACGGAAGGACTGTGGCTGACCAAGTTCGCAGATGACTGCAAACTAGGCACCATAATCGACTCTCCAGCCGACACAAGCATCCTACAAAAGGGCCTCATAGAAACAGACAACTGGTGCCAGAGCCATGGCCTCAAGCTAAACGCCAAAAAGTGTATAGTCATCTCCTTTGGCAAAAACAAAGTGCCCACAAATTACCACATAGGTGGTAATCCATTAAGTACGGAAGAAGTAATTTGGGACCTGGGGACCCAAGTTGATAGCAATCTCTCATTTGAAAACCACGTGGCCAAAGTGGTTAGAAAAACATTTTATATAGCCCACCTAATCATGAAGAGATTCACATCTAGATCAGGGGAGGTCATCGTGCCTCTTTACTCATCCCTCATCAGGCCCATAATTGAGTACAATGCCCCTTTTGGGATGTACCTTACCAGACACCTGCAGCAACTGGAAAGACCCCAAAAGTACCTCACCAAGAGGATCAAAGGGCTGAAACAGATGCCATATGCTGCCCGGTTAAAGAAACTCCAGCTCTACTCAGTGGCATACCACCTGCTCAGAGGCAATCTGTGCCTGACGTATAAAGCCATGTCCAACCCGGAATTAATGGACATGCTTGCACCTCAGAAAATCCAAATCCCATTGAGCTATGCGCTCGAGAGACTTGAACCTCAGCACTGAAATAAATAGGACATGCTGGAGGGACAGATTCATAACCCAGAGGCTCCCTTCACTCTGGAATAAAATCCCAGTCCAGGTTAGGCAGAGTCCCTCATTGACTCTCTTCAAGAGGAATCTTGATGAGTGGATGGGAGATCGTAGGTTTACCCCGGGTATCACTTCTGTGTCACTGTTAGACAGAGGCACAGTATACTAACCTCGAAAAAGGGCATAGCAAAATTCATTTAAAATGGGTGGCGAAAGCCAAACACACTCTGGCTAGGCTTATAAATACCCTAGGGCAGATAGCCTAGTATGAACATATGAACCTGTGAACCTATATATATATATATATATTTATTTATTTATTTGCATTTGTTAACTGGGTTGGTCCAGCTGGGTAAGAATTACCCTTTTTCAGTGGAGACCTGAGGGGAAAAGCCCCAAACAGACATACAAATACATACAAATAGAGACAAATTAACAATATTACAGAGGAAAACAATATTATATATATATGTGTGTGTGTGTGTGTGTGTATGTGTGTGTGTGTGTGTGTGTGTGTGTGTGTGTGTGTGTGTGTGTGTGTGTGTGTGTGTGTGTGTGTGTGTGTGTGTGTGTCCATATCTATCTATCTATCTATCTATCTATCTATCTATCTATCTATCTAATATAGTATTTCTGATTTCTTTTTCCTAATGTTTTTAATGAAAGGGCACATAACACATGCATGCCAAAGTAAATTCAGCTGTATATCATTGTTGCCATCAAAGGTTAAATTTCCTTTGTAGACTAGGAAATGCTCATACACAGTAAGGACTGATTCAGAAGTCAGTAGAAAATGCATCTTCCTATGGATCTGTGCACCAGATATGTATCCCCCTCTGAAAGGATGTCACAAGAAGCATAAAATTAAAAAACAAAGTCATTTTAATATAAATAGCATAAACAACCAACATTTAAAGCTTAACATTTCAATACTGTAATGCTGGTTATGTAAATTTTTCACAAAAGGTAAAAACTGCCTCTGAACCCTTGGATGATCTAATTGCTTTGTTTTGCTATGAAAGGCATGGCTACATTGGAAGCAGCTGTGAATCAATGTAAATTATCTTGCAATCTGCAATAAAGACAATGAAAAACAGATTTGCACCTCTCTGTGTTTTTATAGCAGCTGTTGATCTCCTAATATCAGCGGGGTTAATTGACCATATAAGTTTGTCAGGAGTACCTGAATGGTTAACCACAGATTTCTGTGTCTGTGGTATGTCATACAGGCAGAGACAAATTCCTCTGCAATTTATGTGAGAAGCTTAGTTTAAAAAAGTGTGAGAGCTTTTCCTTCCTTTGATTCCAAGGCAAGGAACTGATATGGTTCCAGTATTGTGAAGGTACCAGAAACCTGCTTGTACCTACACAATACCTGATCCATACTGTAAAGAGAATAGTAGCCTAAGGGTTGAGGTAAATAGTAGGCGATGATGGAGTTTTCCTTTAAAAAATCCAGAAACAAAAAAAGTCTGGACACCATAAGGATATATGGGTGTGAACTGAAAATATACAAAAAAGTGTTTTAGGCTTGAATGAGTAAACAGGCCATACAACAGGGCAGCTATATGTATATGAAGTATATGGCTGGGCATTTTATCATAATCATTTGTAATTTGTTCATAAAATGAATTTAAGAAATTTCCATCTTGGGCTTCAACCTTAGGATGAAGGATTAATGTCAGTAGATGGACAACATACTAAGCAAATGACAATCATCTGAATTAAAGTTACAAAATCATCTTTAAGCAAACATTGGAGTAAGGATTCTTTTACAGAGGGGCAAGCCCCTGTGCATCCTATAATCCCCCAAACACCCCAGGAACTTAATATATCTACTCAGAGGTTGCACATCAGTGCAGAAAAGAGAAAACTTCACAGTCAGTGAAAGTGTTTTTTTGTAAATTTAGCATGAGCGATTGGCATTTGTTTAGTAAGTCGTCAACCCTTTCATAGATTCTCATGGTGACTTTCTAGAATCCATTTCTTGAATGCATAACAACTTACTCATGTTCGAACATCTGATCATAATCTTCTATGTTATGCATTAGAAATACTCTCTCTTTAAGAATGAAGCTCCTCTACCCATCATCTATTCCCAAAGTCCAAAGTCAGCATCTAAATGCATTTAACACTGTTTGTCACATGGATAATTCCAAGCTAATGTTAAATATCAGCAAATCAAAAGTTAGTAACAAGGCCACTTACATAAAAGATCCACATTTCTTACCATAAGAACCTGTAATTAACTTTCCTGTGAAACCATCAATTCCACCTGTAGCTGCGAAAGGGTCTACTTTGGAAGCTCGGTTTCAAAAATTTAGAACTTCATATGGTCGAGCTCATAAGATCAAAGTATTGAAACTTCAAATGGTTTAAATGGAGATCGCTGTACAGAGCAGAACGGAAAATGGACTGTTCTATTCACTGTAATGTGATCTCAGATTTGGTATATTTAATTAGCAGGGGGTGTGGGAGCCACAGGATATCTTCCCCCCTGCATAAATATAAAAAAAAATGTATTGAAGTTTCACAATTTCAAAACTTCGATGTTATGATTGCAAACATATGAAGTTCAAAGTTTTGAAAGTTCAAGCTTCCGAAGTAGATCCATCTGAGAATATATTTCAGACAAGATTTAAAAATGTTGTGCCTATAAATACAACACTTCACACAAAAAGTAAATCCCTGGGATTTAGGAAAAGCTGAGAACTAGTATTGATTCATAGACTGCTATACTGATACCTCATGAGGGCCATAACATGGAGAGCAATCACAACGCTGAAATTACATGCTAATACAGCAGCCAAGAAGATTAGCTAATGTTAATTAGCCATGTGGTCATACTAAGTAGACACATGTACCACACACCAGAAATGTGCATGCCTCCTGATTTACTCAGCCTAGCAATTCAGTTAATAGGTAAAGTGAAATTTTACTCTGGGAGGAAAAAGAGAGCATTGACTTTTTACACTGTTCACATATTCACTCTTATGGGAGTACAAGCAGTACAGGTTAGTGAGACAGAGCTGCAGTGGTGATGATATATGAGTGTTTGTATGCATTTGGATGTATAGGAGTATGTCTGTAGGGGTATGAATGAGGCTGAATGAATGCATGCACATGTGTGTGTCATGTACCTCCATGAGTGATTGCACTAAGGGGTTTAGGTAAAAAACTCTTGAGTCTGTGTGTATGTGTGTGTGTGTGTGTGTGTGTGTGTGTGTGTGTGTGTGTGTGTGTGTGTGTGTGTGTGTGTGTGTGTGTGTGCATGTAGGGGAATGTCTATACTAATGTGATTCCTGGGCTGCTAGGGGGAACACTAGATTTCTTAAGTCTGACAGCACACTGTTCATTTCAGGGACATGATATTCAGATGCCAATGATATGTTTCTCTATGCAGCTTTACCATGTTTTTGAATTGAGATTCTCTCTCTCTCTTTCTCTGCCACAGTAGTTGACCAACATGTGTTGGGCAATTAGCATAAGTGTAGAAGATGTCTATTAATCTCAACAAATTTCTGGGCCCCGACTGCAGAACCATACAGTTTCTAATAAACAATCCAAGAAGGACATCTTCTTCTCTATCCTGTGTCCAAACTTTCTGTATAGATATTGTATTCTCAGTTATTCCTCATCAGCCCTACTAAGTAAATGTCATTGTAGTTACCAAACTTTTGTCTCTAATCTGCAAAACAGAACATTCCATTGTACTTCTCTTAGTGTCTTTCACCTAGACTTATATGATCAACACACAACAGGTCAGAAACAAATTTATAATTTTTCTCTTTAAGGTTTTTATTATTCATTCCTTTTTATCACAGACTTGAAAACATCTTATTACTTTACAATGGTGTGTATATTTGACGGCTATATATAAAGTATTGCAAATTAGTACTACCTAGTAATAGTGGTTCTACTGTTCCTAATATCAATGCTTGTCCTGATGCCTCTTTATTCCTGCTTCTGCCACTAGAATGTCCACTCCTTCTCTCTCCCACCTCTGTCCATTATCTCAGGGCCACACTGACGAAATGGCCAAGATGTTTTGTCCTTCTTTCCTTACACAGCCCTCCGTGTCTCCAGGGGACTATCGCACAACTTTGGAATCTCTGTCTAGACTTTTAGTGCATATGGAACTGCTCTGCCTCCCTTTGCCCATGTTTGCAGCAGTTATCAGCTGTTAATTATCCTTCCTTTCTTATCCACACAGGTGTTTTATACCATCTTTTTAAAATACTCTGGACCAAAAGTAAGATGTTTTCCAGATAAATTCCATGATTTCTGCTAAAAATATCATCCCACTATACTTCAGATTCCTTTTTCCACCTCTTTACTAGCTGTCTGACCTCATCTTCTGCCTTTATAATTCTTAAAAATGCATAGGTTGCCACTAGCCTTCCTTTCTGCATTTACCTCCAACTGATTCTCTTCTCCCTTGTTCCCTTCACTTTTTGTTAGCACTCCCCAGTAGGCCCCAGTACTCCCCAATATGCCCCAGCACTCCCAAATATGCCCCATCTCTCTTATTTCTGTCAATTCATTTTATCAAACCATCGTAAAATAACCAAACTCCCATGGTTATCACAAATTTCAACTCATTTCCTTAAATCCTTTGAATTCCAATATTTCACCCACTTTCTCATTCCTCATAATGTTATTCACCATTCCATGCCTGAGGGATAACCCCCTCCACACATTCCATCTGCACGTCCCATATCTGTCTTGCATTTTTAACCCATCCTTTCTTCTGCCCCAACACTTACACAGTACTTTGTAACCCTTCCTGCTATCCTGAAAACTGTCTCTTGCTCTCCCACTTCTCCTGTTTCCAACTAAACTAAAAATCACCATTCTTCCCAAAAGTAGGCATCTTAATGGAAGATCGTCCACCTCTAATTTGTACTTTCTTCTGCTGAAATACTTACAAAATGCTTCATTTGTAGCCATTTATACAGCTGTAAAAACTCTCTCTCTCTCTTTCTTGCTCTTCCACTTTTCCTGCTTCTGGTTTAACCTAAGGTCACCATTCTTGGACCATTTTAGTCTTTGCTCTGTATTAATAGATACAAAAGTTTGATAGACCCCAGCTTCCTGTTGTCATAACTAACTGCACCATAGCTCTAGAAATTCTCCTCTTATCGTGTTCTGTCTACCCCAATATGTACATTCAGGTCACTTATTATCAATACCAATTCCTGTTGTCCTGCTTTATCTAGCTGATCCTGCAACTGCTGTCTGAATGCAATATTTTCCTCACTATCACAGACGCACTTTGAGGCATGGGCTGATATTATGAGTAGTGCCCTAACTTACATTGGTGTATAATTGCCATGAGTTTGCCACAAATTCTTCTGACATCCCTCACTGTCTTCAGAAACGTCTTCCTCACCACACTTCCCATGCCATTTCTAGTTTGTGCACCTTCTTAGTACTACACGGGTTCCTATTATATAATCGAAGATGCATTCCTTCAAATGCGTCTTGATCAAACTTGAAAGTGCAAAACAGCGAAACGGCATATAAGAGATTTCTTTCCCCTGGGAAAAAAATCGCTTGGCCACCTCCATTAATTTGCTATTTTCCTCACTGTACTGCGATCTCGGAGTTGGTATATTTAAGTAGGGGGTGTGGGGGGGGGGTGAAGCTCCCCACCTTATGTAATGTTTTGAAGGGGTTTTTTTGTTTTTTGTTTTTTTTTGGTGGAACAGCGATTTTTTTCTCTGGGGAAAAAATCTCTGTTCTAAGTGTTCAGGATTGTAAGCTTTCGCTTTCATGGGATCGATAAATCAGCATTCACTTTTTTAAGCATTCGCTCTTTTAATATAGACCCCACTACACTGTAGATCCCTAACCAACTGGCTTTCCTGCAGTGCTTCCTGCATATGTAGGATGTCTAGCATCCTCATTACCATCATGTCATCCTCTTTCCAAACTGCGTCCTGTCCGTGAACTTATGTTCAGTGTAGCAATTAATTCATGTTTGGCAGGTGTTGATAGGTTTTATGTCCAGCTTTCCTAAGTTCATATGCTCTTAAGTAAGTAATCATTTTGGTGCATTAATTAATCTATAGCATTTGGTGTTAGATTGGCCTTACCCATCCCATGGTCTATAATTACATAGTACCCTTAATGAGAATAACTGGGATCATTCCATAGATAATTTGAGCAGACCCATGCATGGGATAAAGCATTTAGGAGCTGCATCTCTCAATTAGTAGTACAGAGGGCCATAGCCAGCTTTAGGCACTAGCAAACTGCATGTCGGTGTGGACCCCCTGGTCCTGGGGTCCCCTAACCACAGCAAGTTATCTTGACATTTTGTAACATGTCTGTCAAACTAATTAAAGCTAGTACAGTAATCTTGTATATGTAATAAACCAGGTGAGTAATAATAATGCTTATTTAAATCTCCTTCAAAATTGAAAGATATTTAGATACAATAACAGTGTTTTGTCAAAGGACAGGCTTCACAATTCTGTTACATATTTCACAAGACATAGTGGCCTTGGCTTAGTTAAACCCTGCTGGTGGATATACTGTCCACTAAAACTAACAAAATATCCAGCTTTAGGTACCTACAATACCAGTGGCTGCAAGGGTAGGACCCTTAATCATCCTTGACTGTTTGGGGGCCCCACCAAAAGATGCTTTTGGTTGGGGAAAAATCAGTAGAAAATGTATTCATTTTCAATTACCTCTTTAACCTGAACAGGACTGTGATATGATCCTGTTAAAATAAAGCTGATGATGAATATGAGCAAAGTAAGCATTAGAGAGATCAGCAGTCCAGAGTGACTGATCTCAGTGCAAAGCATGGATTATAAGAAGAGCTAATGTTCCCAATCTTTAGGGATGGGCTTCTCTTTCAGGGGGTTTATAAATCCTGGCAGAACACCAGTTACACTATCCTTCAACTTCTATTCTGCACAGTGCCAAAACTGATAGCAGTATAAAGGCTCAAAATGAGGAACATATTTAAATATTACTTTAATTAACTTAAGTTAATAGAATAACACATTTTGCATGAATCATGCATTTTTATTTTATTTTTATTTTATTTTACATTTGTTAACCGGGAAATTCCGACTGGACCAGGTCCATTTTCAGCGGAGGCCCGGGGAGAAAAGCTCCATCATCAAGTTATACAAATACAGTACATCCAGCATAATACACAAAACAGGTTACATCATGTATGCTGAGCATAGTAATATAACAAGAATTAATAAAAACACTCCAGGTAAAAGATATAGAACATGGGTAAAAAGACAATGTCAGTCATACTTTGGTAAGAAAAGAAAATATATCAAGTAAGATTTTTAGATGATAAGAAGCATAAAACTCTAATGTCCGGATTTATTGCCTGTAATCCTAAATAATTTACCAGCACATCAAACTTTTTCTATGAAGGACAGAGCAAAATTATGAGGCAAAATCAGGAAATATCTGTGAAATCAGGGACAGTGACAAGTATTCATTTAGTCCTCAATGAGGTAAATAAAAGTGACTTACCCGTGCAGTGGTTTAATGACTACTAAACAACGGTCACTGATCTGGTGTGGCAGTAAAAGTGTTGCACAATGCATTGCTATTTACTGAAATAAGTACAAAACTAATATTGCTCTGACATATGTGGTGTGTTTGTGTGTGTGTGCATGTGTCTGTGTGCGTGTGTGTGTGTGTGTGTGTGTGTGTGTGTACAAAAAATATCAGTGGGTGAAAAGGTTGTATAAAAAGAAGAAAAACATAGTTCATGCTGCAAACTTTTAAGAGTATTATACGTTGCAGTATGGAGCATATATAAAGTTATGGCTTCTTGAAAAAGTTGAACACGAGTAATGTGAGAAATGGAAGAAAAAAAGTAAAAAAATGGAAGAAAAAAAGTAATGTGCAAGGTGTGGGGAACTCAAGATGGGGAAAAACAGAGAGGAGCACTGCAGGGATGTGTGAGTGTGTGTGCTTGGGAAAGAAGCTGAAACAGTAGGCAGTGCCTAGGACCCAATTTCACCCAAGTCCAGCCTTGTATATAGAGTTGTAAAGTATCACATTTGCAACTAAACTCCAGTAACTATGAATTTCTCTTTGTGAGATGGGCCAACATAATATGGTACACAGGCCTGTTGTAATGTAAGAGCATTGTAGGTACAGGTCAGTCTGTATATACTGCTCCCTCTGTGAGATGGGCCAGCATAGAGTTGTACTGTATCACAGTTGCAACTAAACACCAGTAACTATGAATGTTCCTTTCTGAGATGGGCCAACACAGTGTGGTACACAGGCCTGTTGTAATGTAAGAGCACTGTAGCTACAGGTCAGTCTGTGCATACTACTCTTAAAAGTTTGCAGCATGAACTAAAAGGATGGATAGGAGGGGCAAGAGTGACATGGTGATACTTAGACAAGAAGTGCCAGGGGGGGCAACTTGATATTTTTACTGGAATCCCCCAAAATGCTAACACCAGCCCTGCAGGGTGCAGTCTTGGAGTTAATTTTCTGTTTCTCATCCACAGATCCAAGTTGCATTTGAATATGAACAGGGATGAGCTTTATTTTACATGGATGCTGTGTCTGTTCCAGAGCAATGCTATCCTCACAGAGATATACCTGTCCATCCAAGCCATTCTGTTGATGTTGCAGAAGAGGTTTAGATCCCTAAACTGAGTATTTTTAATGACCTTTAATGTGCTTATATGCAGTAAATCCATCAGTACAAGGTCAGAGGATGCCTTCTCTGCTAAACACAGGCCACATCTTAGCAGTCTGTAGGATACCGATTATAGTGGCAGGGCTTTGAGTTGAACCATATATGATATATTATTTAGGCCTTGTATCCTTTTAGTAAGATATGTCTGTGAGCATTCCAGTTGTTGCATATGTCTGGACAGATGTATACCAAAGTGGACATTATACTTAATGTCTGGCCTAATTTCACTCAACAGAGTTATTCCAAGTAACCCAAACCGGGCAACTGGACACCAGCCTGCAAGTAACTTATTGATCCATGGCTTCTGGGCTTTATTGTGGGCACACTCTGGCCAACAGGGGCTCATACACTCCTCCCACCATTAGCATGGATCCCTGACTTAACTTGAAGATGGCCAGGTCCTTAACCCACTTACCACAGGCAAATACCCATGCCCATTTTGGCAACATTTGTCAACATGACTGAATCACCTAGAGCAGAATTCTACACACTGGAGTGGCTAGACCTGACACGGTGCTCAGTCTGTGAAATGTGCTCTCCTATGTTGAGGATGCTGCGGACCACAGCTGATGCCCAAAAATGTTAGTCTGTACAATTCTGCCCACAACAACATTCTTCGGTGAGTGTGAGGTGGAAACACTGAGTAAGTTTTTAGGAGGTGGGAAGCACTCCACAGAGAAACAGGAAGAACATTCAAACTCTTGGCCAGAGGTCAAGATCAAACCTTGTACCTTGTGCAAACACCTTAATGATTTTCCATCTGGTCTCCTAACATAACTCTATATCTATCGATCTATAGATGGATAGATAGATATACACACACTGTACAGAGTGAGAGAGAGAGAGAGAGATGGGTTACTGACAAGTTGTCAAATGACAACTTGTTGAACCCTGAGAACAATCATTTGCTGATCAAATGTGCCAGCAATTGTTCTGTTTGAATGTATGGTACAGTGGGGATTGTGAAATTTGCCTTTTCCCCACTGAGGTGTGATCTTTGTGAGTTGATCAGCTGCCTTTTGAATAGACATATATATGTATATATATATATATATATATATATATATATATATATATATATTCTCCATATACACATATATTCATTTACATCAGTGATGAACTTTCCTCGACTTGAATTATGTTGTAAAATTTCATCAAAAATCACTAAATAAGGTGATCACAAATTAAACAAATATATGTCATTACCTGTCTCCTAAAAGAAGTAGAAAGTTTGCTTTTAAATGGAGGGCTTCATCCACCACACCTCCTGATATGGGGGGGGGGTCTGCCTACCCTCCCCTGGAAATTAAATAAACTAACTCAGTGGTAACACAACTGCAAAGAAAGAGGATACCTTCAGGAATTATATTACAGCTGAACTAAGACAATTTGACTGTAATCCACTGCAACCACCAATAGAATTTATCACAAATTGTGGTATACCATGAATGTGTGCTGCAACTAAATCAAGTGCAGCCATGATGTGTATGCATAT
The DNA here is from genome assembly GCF_019279795.1 of Protopterus annectens. NCBI lineage: Eukaryota > Metazoa > Chordata > Ceratodontiformes > Protopteridae > Protopterus > Protopterus annectens. The sequence goes on along the minus strand of NC_056748.1, from coordinate 1,128,385,330 downwards.
ATATGCATATATATATATATATATACACACACACACACACACACACACACACACACATATATATATATATATATATATATATATATATATATATATATATAAGGTTACAGTTGAGTTCAACACTCTCTTGAATGCTGAAGTGGTCATATTGTGCTTTATATCATTGTTTCTTTATTTATGACTTGTGTTACAAAATTACTATTTTGCAATAACTATGCAACATCACATTCAAAGCCAGATCTGAGCAGAAGTACATATGCAAACATTTAAATCCATCAAAGTAATGAATCTGATTTTTTTAATAATGCCGACTCCTAACTTATGCAACACGCAGTACTGAAATGTGTATTCTCATATAGCTGTTTCTTTAGAACACAATATAAATATAATACTCTGTATTTTAAAAGAGTTTCTTATTTTATGATTAAGCAGAGATTTTTGTGTTTGATGATGACTATGGGGAAATACTTAGTGACCAAGAAGGTGAGTATTGGAGAGGTCTTGGAATGCAGTATCACATGCAGGGCCATGGCACCAGGGAGATCCTTCATGAAATCTGCCGCTAACCTGTTAAAAGGAGAGCATCAGTAGACCCAGACAGTAAGGGATACCAGATGAATAAAGGAAGATCTTCATTTCTAGTCCATTTTCTTCCATGTAATATTGTGCGCAAGTCCATTTTCTTAACTGATTTCAGTGAGATTTCTCTGTGGTAGGACTACCGTGTATCATCAGACATTTTACAGTTGTGCAGTTGGTTATATTTGCAACTGGGGGACCCAGTATGGGGGCCTGTTTTATAGGACTGTATTTTCTGCACTGTGGCTGAGCACATGATCTAGGGAAAGACGAAGAAAGGATTTTAAACTTTTGGAGCTCATGCCATTCTGCGTGGCTATGGTTGTGTGGCCGGAGGAGTTATGCAACAGAAAGGTTATCTTTCATAAACTATTTCATTTTAAAATTAGTAGTGTGTACTTCTTCAACCTGATTCAGAAACGCATTGTGACTGTAAATACAGAGTTAGCAAAAGATTTTATAAACTGCAGATGAAAACATATTAAATATTACAGAGTTTGTTAACCAAGCATACAGCAGGATGGTAACAAGAAGATACGTTTATAGTATGACTTTCAAGACTAAAAAATAATCTTTAACGCATAACAACAGTGCCAAACAGACCCTACTGTATGCCTTTGCTATATGTATTCTACCTATTATGCAGGACAATGACCAGTACAATATGTCTCAGTACAATAGCAGTGCATTCTAGTTACCTTAATAATCAATTGAAAGGAAACTCTGGACATGAACTCGAAGGAATTTCTTTCAAAGGTAGCAAGGATTAAGCCTGGCATTTTTTTCAAAGGCAATTGGGCCAAGAAGTTAGCATTCAATGTAACAAATAAAGTGTTGCATCTACTTCTACAACAGCTAAAAATCCAGATGTAAAACAGACTGCAGTAGGTTTTATTTTGGCCTTTCAACAGTTGAAAGTGGAATAAAACAGTTCCTTATGTTTATTATACAAGGAAACTATACTAAAGTACCCCTAGTCTGACTTACAACCTGCTTAGTTCTGAGATTGTTTTCAGCAATTTTTGCAAACTACTCAGATCTTCAGCTGTGGTATCTGGGGGAGAAGTGAAATACAGCTGAAGAAGTTTGATTTTTTTTTTTAGTGAAGGACACAAGTGGGATTTATTTTTTTTTTATCTTTAATTTTTGAAAGTACAAGATATACTGTAAGTAAAAATCTACAAGCAAAACACAAGCAAAATACAAAGAACAAGGAGATCTCCAGTTTTTGAAATGTTCCATGAAAATAGACTGATTCATTACCATGAGTCCAGTATTTTATCCTAAATACATTCATGTACTGTTACCATAGATTTTTGGCCTCTGACTTCTAAAACATCACATACATCGAAACAATTTGAGACATGATCACTTACAAAAATAAATAGCATTGATCCTTTAAATGTCACACAAGCATCACTTTAGATTTATAATGAATCTGTGAAGAGGCCAATATCTTGAAATGCCTGCAGCTGCTAATCACTCTAAATATTCTGCTGTGTAATTCCTATCAGGCAACAATACTTCTATGTGCAACATTACACAGCACAAATATGACCTTTATATATCCCCTCGCCCCTTCTTCATCTTGTTCCATTCCTTCTGGCCTGTCTTCACCTCATACTGATATGGTTTACTTAAAAATATCAAAATTCATGTATTTTGTTGCCTTACTGAGGAAGTTCACTTTTAGTGTTTGTGATGCAAAGTAAGGATGCAGCAGATAGTTCCATATCCATGAGTACCACTGTTAGGAGTTGGGCATAGAGGGCAGAGGGCAGAAACAACTGTGAATGCTGTCCTTTGTATAGCAGATGATGGGGCAAATGGTAGGGAAAAAAAATAAAGCTTCTCGCCTACAATGCTGAAGCAATAGTAATATATTACTGCTGCAACACTAGGAAAAATAAGAGAGACTTTTTCACTGGGGAGATGGCGGTAAGGAATGTGTGATATTGTAGGCATAGGTTAGTCTGCAGTGGGGTGGGTTTCCTGCTGTGTAGCATGCATAAGGGCTGTTAGAATAAGGGTGAGGGACTGAGTCAAGAACACATTCACCTATACCCCCTGGTGTAATGGTAAAAGGGGGTGTTTACATTTTGGGAAACAGAAACAATAATAGTCTGCAAAGTCCATTTAAATGTGCACCCAAAACAAGTAATATACCAAACAGAAATTCAATGCATAGTTAGCTCTGAATACGCCTTTCAATTTCTTTGCTCAAGACTTCTGGACAAATGTCATACTTTTAAAAAAATACCTCCCCTTATGGAAGTAGTTGCTTATTAGATCCTACAGAAAAAAAAACATATATAAAATCAGAAATGCAAATCACAGAATATGTGTCATCTGTCCCAAGCCCCAAAAAAGAAAACTGGTGTTACCCCAGAGGATGAAATTTATTTATTTATTTATTTATTTTTATTTTACATTTGTTAACCGGGGGTGTCTGACTGAGCCGAAAAGCCCCTTTTTCAGCAGAGGCCCGGGGAGAAAAGCTCCACAAAGAAAAATTACAGACACATTTAGTTATTTAGACATAATCAGTATACACACAAATTACAAGAGACATGTTTTTACAGTGGTATGCGGCACAAACAAACAGTTACAGTGGAGAGAACAATCAAAAAAGATATTAATTTTAAAATAAAGGTAAGTAATAGATTTGTGGTGTACAGCTGAACTTTGGAATGTAGGTAGAATACATACATAGTACACAGGTACAGTACATACATTGTAGATTAGCCAGTGTTTGTGAGTAAGACTGAAAAACTATTATAAATTGCTCTAGATTTAGTATGCATATGTTATCCGCTTTCACTAGCCTGGGGAGCAATCATGGCACTGCCAACTTTGCTTGAGATGTTGCCTGATGAGGTCTTTAAAGGAGGCTTTGAATGATGTGTTTTGAATGCTAGTAGGGACAGAGTTCCATTTTTAGCCACTGAACTACTATATAGTGCATCTCCAAAGCTATTGCAGCTGTTGGTGACTTCTAGTAGTAGTTTGCTTGATGATCTAAGAGGCCTTTTGGCTGAGTGATGTTGTACTAGGTTTTTGAGGGCAGGACACTTATTGGGGAGGTAATAGATGGAATGACAGAGGCAGAGCTGATTGTAGGTTAGGAGGTTGGGCAGTTCAAGCCAGTGGAGCTGTCTCAAAGCAGTACAGTGATGAGTTCTATATGAGCAATTTGCAGCAAAACGGGCAATTCTGTTATAGCAAGCTTCCATTTTGCTTAGTTCAGTTTTGTTGAGATTAGTCAGAATGGGAGATGCATAGAGTAGGGTGGATAGAAGTTGGGAGCGAGCAATGGCTGATCTTGTGTTGTTGGTAAGAAATGGTTTGATACGGTAGTGTGACCCCAGTTTGGCATGTACTTTTTTAATAGTTAAGTTCAGATGACTATCAAATTTTAGGTGGGAGTCTATGGTTATTCCCAATAGCTTAGCCTGTGCCACTGGAGCAATTGGAGTAGCATTTGTGGAGTAGATAGTGAATTGACTGTTAGTGTTTTTGTTAGAACTGGTTATAATCATAAGCTGAGTTTTCTTTGGATTGAGGATAAGTTGGGCTTTGGTAAGGTAGTTTTCAACGTCAGAGAATGCTAGTCGAGTTGTTTGCAGGAGGGTGGGAATGTTTTGTGCAGCACAGATTAAGGTAGTGTCATCTGCATACTGAATTATAGATGCATGCTGTGTGGAGGTGTGGAGGTCATTTGTGAAGACTGTGAATAGTAGTGGTCCTAAGATAGAACCCTGTGGGACTCCTATAGTTATGGGCTGCTGAGGAGAGAGAGAATTTTCCCATTTCACAGCTTGGTACCTGTCAGTTAAGTAGCTTTGGAACCAGGTAAGAGTGGAATTAGATAGATGATATTGGTTTAGTTTGTTTAGCAGGATTTGGTGTGAGACTGTGTCAAATGCTTTGGACATATCCAAAAAAAGAGTTGACACTTGCAGGCCTTCATTTTTGAGACTATTTACTGTGTCTGTGAAGCAGAGGAGAGCTGTAGTGGTACTATGGGCAGGTCTGAAACCATGCTGAGTAGGTGACAGGATGTTGCAGTCTAGGAGATAGTTTAGCATCTGGGTATGGATGCATTTTTCTAGGATTTTGGCCAGGGGAGAGTAAAGCAATGGGTCTGTAGTTATTAAGTTCAGTGGAGGTCCCGCCTTTATGTATGGGTGTAACATAGGATATTTTCCAGAGTTTGGGCACATAGTTTTCAACAATTAATCTGTTTATGAGAGTGGAGACTGGGATAGCAATAGCATCTGCTGTAAGTTTCAAGAAATAGCTGGGGAGTAGGTTGGCTGCTGTTGATGAGGTTTTAGTTTGGAGAGCATGCTTTTGATTGAAGTGGTGGAAACTGTTTTGAGGGTAAAGCTTGTATTAGTGTTATTTGTGTTGGGGGTAGTGAGGAAGGAACTGTCCTGTGATACTAAGGATAGAACTGAGTTCACAAAGTGGGAGTTGAATTGTGTTTCGATGGGAACTTTAGTGTCAGGGGTGGTTGGTTTGGGGTAGCCTTTTGGGTGGATTTTAGTAGCTGGGTTTACATTTTTCCAAAATTTTGGGTTGTGTTGGTATTTAGTTTGTAATGTTGTGTAGTAGGATTTTTTGTCCAGCCTAATGCATTTTTTGCACGGTTGCGCAGTTCTTGGTACTTAGTTAGGCTTTGTGTTTCTTTGTTTTTTTGATAGTAAAGCCAGGCAGTGTCTCTGGACATGAGGATTTGTTTGGTTTCTTTACTGAGCCAGGGATTTGTAGAGGTTCTAACCTTGATTTTGCGCAATGGAGCGACAGTGTCTAGGTGTTGTAGAAATGTTTTGTTGAAATATGCTACAGCCTGGTCAAGTGGGAGGGTGTTTAGGGGGGTCCAGTCACAGTTACACAGTAAAGTGTTGAGGACCTCAGGAGAGAATTTTTTTGTGTTTCTAGTGGATATATAGTTAGTGGTTTTGCATATGCTTGTTTTACTACGTATAAAGTATATTATGTTGTGGTCACTTAAGGTGTCTGGGAGACTGCCTGTGTGAGGGTACAATGTGGGGTTGCTAGTTAGGACCCAGTCAAGGATGGATTCCCTTTTAGATTTTTTATCACATCTAGTTGGAATTTGGACTAGCTGCTGGTAGCCATGGAGATTTATTAGATTACTTGGTGGTTCTGATATACAGGTGAACCAATCTAGGTTGAAGTCCCACAGAATAAGGGTTTCTTGTGAGTATGTGGAAGAACACCAGGATAAGAAGTCTTCAAGGCTAGCAGGTGTATTACCAGGTGGAATATAGATCACAATTGTGGTGATGACCTTTTTAGGGTAAAGTTGAAGTTGTGAGATAAGTATGTCCCAATTATTGGGGGAGGGGTAGGAGTTTGGTAATTGACGGACAGTTAAGTTGGACTTGTAGAGTAAGGCAGTTCCACCCCCTTTACGAAGTGGTCTGTCTTGTCTAATGATATTGTAGCCGGTAGGGAGAACTTCTGAGTTAGCTATGTTTTTATTTAGCCAGGTTACTGTTAAAGCAAGTATGTCTGGGGAGTAGTGTGCTATTGTGGCCTGGAGTTCAGGTATTTTATTTTTGATACTTCTAATATTAATATTTAGCATTAAAAGATGGTTGGTTTTGCTGCTGTTGTTGATTTGCCCAGGGATGAAGAAAGTGGGGGTGTTATGTTCTGACATTTGTGTTTGAGCAGTTTGTGTTGGACAGGATGGATTTGGACCTGGGTTGGGGTGGATATCCCCACTTATGGTGAGCCTGGAGTTAAAATGGTTATACAGATGTTGGAGTTTGGTGAGGAGTGTGAGAAAGTATTGTGTTTTTTTGGAGTAGGAATGACAGCATAAGTGTTTAGTTCTGAATTGGTCCGTTATGTAGTTCTTGAATAAGTGTGGGCAGATATTATTATAATGTGTGGTGTCTGTGTATGAGAGTGCATAATGCAGTGTTGTGCTACTAAGTTTAGGGATATTGCTAGAGTGATAACTTGTGGTGTTGTAAAGAATTATGAGAAGACAGACTAGATTTAGTTGTGTGATAGTCATGGTTATAAAGTTTATGTTGTTTCTAGGTGGGGGGGTCTGAATAGGAATTATAGGGTTGCACTATATGTGGATGGGGAAGTAGTGTGGGTGGTGCAAAAAATGCCTAGTGGGAATGAGAGTGATTGGGAGTATTTTGTGTGGAGCAAGTTGGTGTGGTTTAATGTGATATGACTTGAGGAGCTGTGATTGGTGGAGGTGATGTGAGGGTGAGGTGTGGGTGTGGCTATGATTACTATAAATGTAGAGGTAGTGGGGGCGGGAGGGAATAGGGGGCAGGGCAGGGGAGCGGAGAGAGCCCGAGCGTTAGCGAGGCTTAACGGAGCGGGCAGAGCCAGAGCCAATAAAGGCAAGAGAAAAAGTAAGTATTACTTTACAAATCTGAACACTTTTAAAACAAATTCCTGAGGTCTAATGGCTTACCGGCTAGCAGAATGTAATTGCTGGAAGCACTTGTGTCCTGGTGGGAGACTAGAAATTTAAAGATGGCTCCATGCTCAGCAGGATTCTAATATAGACTTTGTATTGGGGAGGGAGATAGCACAAGGGGTGTAAACCAGGTGGAATGCAAAGAAACCAGAGAGGCAATCAGTGGAAATCAATGAAGGCCTCAGAGAGGGTAAGTAATAATTCAAACTACCTGTAAAGTGAAGGAGAGAAGAGACAGCAAAGTTTATTAAGGTTGGGAGTGTGTCTTTACATTGACTTGCTGATTAGTAACCAGTTTGTGCACAGATTAGAGTAGGGAGATACATTAGCAATGATAGAGATGCAAATAAGCAGGTGATCCTCCAAGTGATACAAACTAAGGCAGAAAGAACTGAGAGGGCTGCTTGATGGTTAATTTAATTTAGTCACAGGGATGTGAATTACATATATACTGTCTATTGGACAGTTAGGATTACTGTACTATCGGGGGGACACACAAGGCTACAACAGTCAGTTTTATTAGCAAGCTGAGAACTACTAAGAAATACTGCTAATGTAATAGCTTCACTCTCATAAAACATACAAGTAGAATGCCTGGGTGGACTGACCCTGCTCTTGAGGCTCAAAATGTATATCCTTGTTTAGTTTGCAATACTGATTCCTTCTTACACTGTATAGATGGAGTGGTAGCCGCAGACTGCAGATTTGCTTGAG